>NC_056725.1:703870353-704105353 GCF_019279795.1 Protopterus annectens | reverse complement strand
GTACAGTTTTGTGGTACTGCTGCAAGAAAAGAATATGTTTTGTTCAGTAAGACAGTATAACAGCATCCATTAGAGTTAATTCTTCATTTGACACGGGGAGTAGCTGGAAGGGCCATACGTCTCCCCATTAATATCTTACAGGGGCTCAGTCTCCTTGTTGTATTTAATGTACTGTTCTTACTCATTAGTGCAAAGGGAAGTGTCTCCGTCTATTTAAGGTTTGTTTCAGCACAAATCTTTGAAATCTTATTTTTAATGGTCCTGTTGACCCTCCTAATCCAGGTGACTGTGGGTGGTTGGAATAGTGACGACTCAACTTAGTATTAAAAATCTTGCATAGATCTCGGGTCAGGGAATTATTAAAATGTGTTCCCTGATCACTATTAATAGTACAAGGCACCCCAAATCTAGGTATAAATTCAAAAAGTAGTTTTTTGACAACTGTCACTGAATATGCCTTATGATATGCATAAGCTTCCACCTATGCAGAAAAAAATGCAAACCACAACCAATATTAATTGTAAATTATGGACCTTTAGCATCTGGACAGTGTCTAGCTGCAAATTAACAAAATGTTCCCAAGGTGGTGGCAAGCATGCAGCTTTAACATTAGAGTTTTTGCTAACATATGTTTGACATATTTTACTATTATTAAAATACTGAAGTATCAAATGGGAGACATGGGGGCATACCAATTTCGGGTAGTTTGATTAAATATAGCTGTCTTATCTGCATGGCCTGGTAAATGATGTGCCCTTACCAGGTATGGGAGCAAGGAGGCAGGCGCCACCAGTTGGCCATCTGGATGTCAGTGTAACCTATTGGTAGATTTATTGCATTCGTCTTTAAGTGACATCTGAACTTCTCCCTGTGATGCTTCAGCTTGGAAAGTTGATACTCTCTTAAAATCAAGTATGTCACCACTATTGAGTCTTGCAATAACATCACGTGAAAATTTGCACAATGTGCTTCAACAACTTTCTTAGCAGCTTAATCTTGCCAAATTATTTCCCTTTGAAATACTATCTATATCCTTTTGATGGGCACTACATTTAACTACTGCTAATTTTTTTGGTAACAAAACAGTATCTAAGAGAGCATTTACAATAAAAGAATTTTTAATCTCGTGTTCCAGCTGAAGTTAAAAATCTTCCATGTTTCAAAAGTTGCCCAAAATCATATACGACACTAAAAGCATAGCATCTGTTGGTGAGCCATTGGTAACTTTGTCTTTGGCTAACTCACAAGCCCTTTGTAGAGCCACTAACTCAGCTACATGGGCAGAATGTATGCCTTCTCAGTATTGGTGCAGACAGATATTCCTATGACCAGATTTCCATTTTGATCTCTTCCACAGGAAACATCTACAAATATGTCTAGTTTAGTGCTGGGTATAGGCGTGTCCTTTAAGTCATTCCTAGGAGAAAGCAGGTAATTAGTCACACACACACACACACACACACACACACACACACACACACACACACACACACACACACACACACACACACACACACTGTCTCTTTTTAACATCCTCTGCAATAGGTAACAAAGATGAAGGATTTTAGAATAGGGTAGCGTTTGAGAGAAATAGATGGATCAGAGAAAAGAGAAAGTTCATGTTTAGTTAGACGTGCAATCGAGAGGGGTTGAGTTTTCATTTTAAGTAAGAGAAATGATACAGAATGAGGGACGACTAATGTAATCTCATGCCCGAGCATCAGAGATTATATTAGATCAGCTAGAGTGGTGGCAGCGTCTACCGCCCTTAAACATGGTGGGAATCCCTTTGCAACAGAATCAAGTGGTGTACTGTAACAGGCTAATGGACGATAGTTGTCTCCATATTTCTATGTAAGCACTCCCTGAGCAAATCCATTTCTTTCATGACAAAATAAAATGGAAGCCTCTCCATAATCTGGTAACCCCAAAGCTGGGGCAATAGCTAAAGCTTGGTTTAAATTCTAAAATAAATTGTCTTCTTCGTTGTCCCCAGTGAGTGGCTCTGGTGTTTCCTGTTGTAAAAGATTTGCCAAAAGTTTAGCAGTTTTTGCATAGTTAGAAATCCACTGACTGCAATACTGTCTCATACCTAAGAAAGACCTAAGCTGATGCTGAGTAGTTGCACATAAGGCTGTAGCTATTGCCTCATTACAAGATAGCAACATCTGCCTGCTACCCTGAGATATAAGATGACCAAGATAATGTACCTGAGATGACCATAGCTGTAACTTTTTTCTTGTCAACTTATGCTGTTTTTCTGCAAAGATAGTTAAAAGATGTATTGTATCCTGCTGACACTGCTGATAAGAATCAGATGCTATTAATAAGTCATCTACGTATTATGCTAACTCAGATCCTCCTGGAAATGTCACATCTTCCAAATCTTTTTTTTAGAATTTGAGAATTCTTATTGTATCAGTCACTGAATTACTGGTGGATACTGCAGGACTCTAGGGAGGGGTTAGATGGATTCAGTTTTATTTGTATTGGTTCAGCAGATTTTAATATACCTACTTTATTAACTTGTTTAGCCCATACGTTAGGTACCTGCTCCAGCTGTTTTTCAGCTGTCTGTATGCCTTAGTTTCTGCTAAGACTGCTGATACTTCCCCCTCTGATTTTGTTGGAATATCGAAAGAAACCCCTTCTGGTGTACAGTAAAAGGTACAACCCAGTTTGCGTAACAGGTCTCTCCCTAGCAAGTTTACTGGTGCAATAGTACTCAAAAGGAGAGAGCGCCTTTCTTCAGTCATTCTTAAAGAAATGGGTAGCTCCTTCTGCCTTTACTTTGTTTTGATATTGGTATCTGACTGTCTGAGGTAACTTCTAATACAGACCTAGTGGCTCCAGTGTCCACCAAGAAAGGAATTTTCTTTGAATTTATGTTTACCTTAACATAGGGTCCCTTTTGATCTATTTTTGCTTTATTTTTCTGGCATAGTCAGTACGGTGATTCCTGACTCCTTCCACTTTGAGGAGGCGATGCAGGAAATGCATCATTGTTATAATTTCGAAGCCATCAGTTCAGGTATTTTGGACACTCCATTTGCTTGTGTGTGCATTCTCCTCCCCAATGTCCTGCTGCTCCACAATTGAAGTAAGATCCATCAGATGAGACGGGAGGGGCACTGCCAGCTCGTTGTTGCCAACCAACTGCACCTTCCCTCGACCAGCGCTCTCAATTAATCCTCTAGCAATTTCTCTCCCCCTTCCCCTGCCTCTCCTTTGTCCCCTTAGAATTTTTAACTGTCTTATTTGCAAAGGTAACAGCTTATCCTCAGTATCCTTTCTCCATGTTTCCTGATGCTCAGTACATTGATTTGCAGCACTTAGTTAAGGACTCCAGGACCTTTTCCCATCAGTCAGTAAAGCGCTTGATTTATTTGATTTTGTACAGGGGCATGCAGTTTCTGCAGAAAAGCAGCTGCAATAGCTGGCATAGCTTGTTTCTTCTGAATCTGATATTTCAGAATGTCTAGCAAACACTGATTTAAGATGACTCAAATAATCTGCAGGTCCTTTCCCTTTATTTTGCTTACATGCCTGTATCGTAGACCAATCTGTCCTATCCTGACACACTTATGTAATTCTATTTAACAATGCTGTCCTTTTGTCTGGTGGTGCATTTCTTGTGAGAGTAAAATCTGTTGCGTCAGCCATTTCATGCAACTGTTTTCTTTTTTCATCTGAAGCGACTACCCAAAGCAGATGGTTTAAATCTGTCAAAGTAGGGTTTTAACATTCTATTATAGTTTTTAATTTCTCTTTAAACCTTAACGGATCTTTTCTAATATTTGGACATAGTATGTGGATAATCAGGGGTACAAGGATGATGAACAAGATCTCTGTTATTAGCCCTCAATATTCATCTAAGAGGTGCCAAAAGATAATCTCCAGAGGCAACAACCTCTTGTCCTTTCCTACCCTGTGATGTGATCATATGTGGTGGGCTATGTGTGTATCAGATGCTACTGCTCCTGTTGGAGAGGTAGAGGCTTTTGCTGGAAATGAGAAGAAGAACAAGAAACCTTGCCGTATGCAGATGCCTGTTCTGAAGATGAGGGTTGAACAAGGGAACTGGGCTTAGATGTAGCAGTACCGTGCTGACCTGGTGTCCAGTGGACAGTTGTCAGAAATGCAGGAGTCTGAGAAACAGCAGAATCTTGTACAGGAACCACCCGTACTGGTAAATATGGGGGTGAGGTGCATTAACTACTAGAGGATTATCATCCTCTTCTGAAGTCTCTGCTTTTTGGCCATCCCCAGTTTCTGACAAACCTGCCAAGACAGGATAAAAGGGATCCATTTTTACTGGTCTGTACTGTCTTTTTAACCATTTTCACGTGTTGTAGCAACAACATATTAGTATCCTGTAATCTCCTCAATGCTGATTCCTTTTTCCTTTAAAGATCATCAGTATACCAAGAATTTGCTGCCAGTTCCCCACTTACCTTGTTTTTCTTTTTTTCCAAAATACCCTTAAATTTTTTTTTTTAATTTATTCTCATAAGTTCCATTTAATGGAAGTACTTCACCAGTGCAATTTTTAGTAAACTGAAACCACTCATTCAAATACTTACAACTTTCTTTTCCATAATTATGATACATAAAATATGCAGGTGTTCCCTTTACAGGGATATTATCCTGCCAGCTTAACTTTGTTTCCATTTTTCCTACTAAGACTTACCTTGTAGATTCTGGATTTTGTTCAGAAAAGAAAAATAGCTACATCAATTCGTACCCCATTCAGGGAGGAAAGGGTAGGGATTCTGTTGTTGCACAATGACAGAGGAAAGGTTATTGTCTGCCTTTTCCCACAACACCCCCATACTTTTGTCTCATCAAAGTCTCAAAACTTACAGCTCCAGCATTGCGATTGGGATAAAGGGGTAGATAGGTACGTTGTCCAGAACTGACCACTCTCTCATCCCCTGGTGATCCCAATGTGCTGTGGGTTCATAAACTTGATTACCAGCACGCATGTGCGCACACACCACACACACCTATTTCCCAGCATGCTGTAGGTTTATGAACTTGATTTATCTACACACACTCCTGTGTCCCAGCATGCTGTAGGCTCATGAACTTAATTTAACTTTAATTTCTCATTGTTTTTCTCTCTCTCTGTCTTTCTTGCCACTCTTACATTAAACAGAAGAAAATATGTCATGCCTCTTACATTTTAGTCTTGAGGGTACCGCCCTCAACACAAAGACGCCTCCTTGTGTTAATTTTTTCTTTTGTTGTATGCGCATACACAGTAATAAACTTTTCCCTTATATTCTGGGGGTTTCTTCCACTATTATTTTACATATACCTAACAAGCAAGCTCAGTCATTCAACAAAACAGTTATTCACACATTCCACATTTTTTGAATACAGTTATCTAAGTGAAAAAAAAATTCCACAAATCCTTTTTCCCTATTTTTAGTCTAGCATGTTTGCACAGCCTGAATAGTTAGGTTTCTTAATCTCTCACTATGCTGAATAAACCAGTGTGGAATTCACAGAACTTGCTGGGCCCTTGTAATTTATTCCACGCTACCCTGTACCAATAGCAAAATTCAAAATCCGAGTCACAGCACCAAATGTTAAAGTTCATAAATAAATAACAGAGAGTTTTTACCTTTTAGTCTTGAGTCAAGATTAAAGCTTCAGGATATACAAAGTAGTTTTTTATTCCATAAATAGCACTGGGAGACTGCCTACTTTAATTTTCAGATCATTATCCATGCAGTACTCTGACGTTATGTAGCTTTTAACGAATAATAATGTTTTTAAATATTCTATGCCCTTGTGATGTTCGCTTAGAGCTTCACCTAAACACATGACAGTGTGCTTTTTAAAACTTAAACCACCTGTGTTTAAGATTTATTGGTTTGCATTTGGTACCAGGACACACTTGTCTCAGACATCCTTCCAAAGACTCATCCCAGAGCCTGAGAAGGCCAGAGCAATACTGTTCATTAATCTGGTATCCACAGATACCTGACACTTTTAAACATAACATCCCTTAACTCCTTCAGCACTTACTTTAACTAACGTTAACAGAAAAATAGGATCCCTATATAGAATTAAACCTTTTCTCACCCCAGCAACTAGAACTAAAATAGCCCAATCACATCTCTTATCTTCACTTCTATATGCTTCATCTATTTATACCAATCTTAAAAAAAGCAATCTAGCTAAATTAACAACCTGCTACAATAATATTGCCCGCTTTGCCACTGGTAATCCCTTCAGAACCCACCATTGTCTAAACCTAAAACTTCTAGGCTGGCTTGAATTCCAAAACTACTTGCTTATCCCTCAACTCTCGATTGCTCATAGTATACTTTATCAACCTGACCACACACCAATACTTTCCCAACTGATAATCCCCTATAACAATCTCAACTCCCTACGCTCATCTCATAAACTAATGGCCAAAGCAATTAAGTCAAACAACTTTGCCGGTGACTGTCTTTTCACTAATACTGTAGGTAGGAACTGGAATCTTCTTCCTAGTGACATAACTCTGACTACATCTTTGCCTCTTTTCAAACAGAAAATTAAACTACACTTCCAAAACCACTGGCTCTGTTCCTGCAGTACACCTGACTAATTTATTTTATTTATTACTCTCTTACTCCTCTACTCCTTTCCTCTCCACTCCAACTTCTGTTTCTGATCCTACCTCTATTAAAACTATAAGTATTATACCTTCTCTGTAAATTTGTTGGATTTGAATAATGGTATCTTTCTTATTTTATTATGAGAAAACTTGCTACATTACTGTTTGTATACTTCCCTTGCAATGTTTTAATGATGTATTTTTTTGAGAAAATATATTGATTTTGAAATGTACTAGTAGATAGTGGAGCTTTTCTCCTCGGGCCTCTGCTGAAAATGGACTTGTTATCCAGCCAGACTAGCCCGGTCAACAAATGTAAAATAAATAAATAAATAAAATAAAATAAACTTTGCCTTTAACTATCTTTCAGTACAGAGAAAATACAATTGTAAGACGCTTGAAATATAAAGCTACTATTTATGTAAAACTATATCTTGCATAATTATGCATGTATTTTTCATTTTCCTTTTGATATAAAGATATTATAAACATTTCATCGGACTCCTTTGTGAAGAAACTACAGGTTAATATGCATTTTGTGTAGAATAAACATGAGACTTAACCTTCCATAACAGTATATGTGTATATAAAAGATTTATATACTTTTGTTTTCTCATTAGATTTAGCATTTGAACCTTAACCCCTTGCATTTGTTACTGCTACCCTTGTGGTACATCTTTTTTTTTACCATTGTTAGTCTTTTTTTCTTACTTATAATTAGGCATTTCTTTTAACCGTTGTTTTTATTTTCTTTAGCTTGTTGTCTTTACTACAATGTCAGAAAACCCTATTGGTTTTAAAAAGTGTTCCATTTCAGGCACAAAATCACAAACTCTGACAGCCATTCTCAATGTGTTTATTGCTTGGGTCCAGGGGATCTTAATGTAAATTGTGACAGTTGTTCCACTTTCAATCATATGGCTTTGTTCGAGGGGAAGAATAAATTAATCTTGAAAGGTTTCCTTCCATCTTCTTCTTTGTCTGTTTGTGGAGCCCTATCCTCCTCCAAGAAATCTTCAGTAGAAGCAACATATAAACCAAAAGATTTATGCAAGTGCTCCTGTTACTGCTGTCCTACCTCAACTTCTTTGGATTTGACTTTGCCCGAGAAAGTCTCTAAAATGTCATATCCTTTCACTTCCAAGGACTCGACTGTGACTAAAACCTAACCTTTGGATCCATTCTCTTGTTTAGATTTGACTAAATCCAGGTCCAAGTCACCTAAGTTTTCACCAGAACAGTGTCCTTGAGACTTCATTCTCCCTTCCTTCAAGATGCATCTTGTGCATTCAGTCCACCATCAACTTTCTTTCCCCAGGTCATCCAGGAGGCTGTCAGAAGTGTATGTGGATAGGATGACCACACAACCTCAAACTTTAGCTCCTACTCCAATCCATCCATTGGTTTCAGAGACTGCGGACTGAAGACTTCTGAATAGGTCTGCGTCAAATCCAAAGACTTGCCCTTCTTTAACTCTGACACTTTTTCTGACCCAGATGTGGCCCAACCTTGTCAGATATGGAAGGCTCTTGGGGACATAGCTGGAGTCTTTTGAGTCTGTCCATGTAGGACATGTATTTAATGCCTATGATCCTCTTAGTGAGGTACTTCTGTCGCCTCTCCAGCTGTCGCAGGTGTCTAGTGAGGTACATGCCAAATGGGGCATTATATTCAATGATTGGTCTAATGAGGGAAGAGTAGAGAGACTACGACCTCTTTCTTCGTGGATGCAAAACCCTTGGTAATGAGATGTGCCACATAGAAGGACTTTCTAACCACAGTGACAATGTGCTGGTAGAAAGAGAGGTTGCTGTCAGCCTGCATCCCCAAATCTCTTGTAATGCCTTCAGTGTTCAGTGGGCTCCCATCAATGTGGTAATTAGTGGGAACTGAGTTTTTCCCAAAGGGGATGACTACGCATTTTTTGGCATTAAATTTAAGGCTGTGGTTTCGACACCAGTCATTGGTCTTAGTGAGGCCTTTCCGTAGGATGTCTGCATCACTTGGGGAGTTAATAATTGCTCCCAGCTTGCAGTCATCTGCAAACTTGGTTAGCCAGAGTCCCTTTGTGTTGGTCTGGACTTCTGAGAAGTAGATGCCGAACAGGAAAGAACCCAGGACCGTTCCCTGTGGGACTCCACTCATAACTGGTCGGCAGTCTGACTTGGAGTCTGCTACTTTCACAATGTGTGTTCTATCTGTGAGCCAATTTGCAACCCACCTAGAGATGTAAAGGTTGATGCCTAGTTTGGTGAGTTTATCAATAATTCCTGAGTGAGGAATGGTATCAAAGGCCTTAACCAGATCGAGGTAGGCTGTATGCGCATTGCCTTACCTTCATCCACAGCCCTGTTGACTGACTCAAAGAAGCCATCCATGTTGAGCAGGCATGATCTCCCTTCCACAAAGCAAAATTGTGTGTAATCTAGAGTTTGGAGATTTCATATATCTTTGTTAATCAGGTACATGATGATGCGCTCCATCGCTTTACATATCATTCTCTTCAGGCTAATGGGGCAGTAATTTCCAGGGTCTGTAGTCACTCTCCTTTTATGGGGAGGGATGATTAGCACTGTGCCATTCGATAGGGACAAAGCCTGAGGTGAGGCTGTGACTGAACAATGGCACACAGATGTGGTGTCAGTTCGATTTGTAGTTCATGTAAAACACAGCCAGGGATATTATCGGGTCCCATGGAAACTGTATTCTTGGCCTTGGACAATGCAGCTTTAACCTGTGCTGCAATAATGCTGGGTGCCTGGCATTCTTCCAGTATTGTGAGTGGTCCTTTGGGGGGGGGGGGTAAAGTTGGCACTGAATCTGTTGGCCAGTATGTTGGCAATATCTGTTTACTGAGTATAGGAGGTACCATTGTGCAGTATCTCACAGCAAATCTGTGTATTGCCATGGAGGTTCTTGATATAGCTGTAGAAGGCTTTCGGATTGTTTTTATTGTCTGCCACAATTCTGCCTTCATAGCTGAGTTTAGAGGATTTATGAGGGTTCTCAACTTTTTGTTGAGGCTAATAAGGGAGTTTTTCCAGTCTTGGAAGTTCACCTTTTTCTGGAACAGTTTCTTCCTTCTGTTGTAGAGTTTATTAATGGCAGGGGACCACCAGACTGGCTTACTTTTTTTGGAGGACAGCGTCTTGGTTCTGTTGGGTATGGCTAGTTTCATGCATTTGTGTACATGTTCGTACAGTGCTTTGGTGTATGATTCGGCAGTCATGCAGCTATTTTTCATTGGGATGGGTGCCATGAAGTTAGCCACCTCTGTTTTTAGGAGTCCAAAGTAAAATTTGGAGAAGTTTTTCAAGGTGGTTACCTTTGCAGGGGGTGTAGGTGAGATATGGATTTCCATGGTGATTAGTTTATAGTCTGATCTGACCAGGGAGGGATTGACTATGGGTTTAGAGTAATGTTTGGCCATGTTAGTAATAACCAGGTGAAGGATGTTACTTCCTCTAGTGGGAGTCACAATGAGCTGGACCAGGGCATTGGAATTGATGAATTCCAGGAAGCGTTGGCCCAGTGGATTGGTGCTTGAGTAGTTTTCCCGATTGATGGAGGGGTAGTTGAAGTCTCCTAGTAAGAGAGTGTTGGGTTGGACTTTGATAGATTCCATGGTGCTTAGGAACATGGAGTGAGTCTAAGGACATGGTTGGGGACCTATAGCAGGCTATGACCTGGATCGCCGTCTTACCCAGTGTTAGTTGTACTTGAAGTATCTCAGATGCGTTATGCTGGGCTACTAGTCTGGAGGTGTGCCTATCCTTTATGAATATGGAGACACCAGTGCCTTTGGAGCTTCAGTCCATGTTTTGGGGCCGAATGGTGTGGAATGAGTTATAGCCTAGTAGGACAGGAGTGCTTTCTGCCGCTTTAAACCAGGTCTCCGTTACAGCACAAATGTCGATGTTCGCCATTTTGAGGAATCCTTTGAGCGCATGCATCTTGAGATTTAGACTTCTAGCGTCGAGCAGCATGACCCTGAGATTGCATTTATTTATAGCTGTTACGGTGGTAATTTGGTCTATGGAACACCACCTAAAAAAGGCAATATAAGTGTGGCAAGAGCCTTAGCCAGTATCTGGAAAGCCAGGGGTGACAGATGCAGGCCACCATCTCTGGCAAAGCATCAAGGTCTGTCAGTCATGTCATCCCAAGCAGACAAATACTGGATCCCCTTAAAATGACACCAGAAACATAGTCAATTGTTGAAGTCAATAATTTTCTGTTTGTACTGTGGATATCATTCTGGGTTATGTTAGGATACTGCTCAGGGCTAGTGTCATACTTGCCTGGGCCACAATAATCCCAGAGCTCCAGCATATCTCTCTTCATGTAGTCCAGGGAGGTGCATCTCAAGTCATTCACACCCACATGAACAATGACAGAGTCATACTTGTACTTGTTGTGGAATGACCTGAGTGTGTGTGTTGTCGGATTCTAGCACCTGATAGACTGCTGACTGTTACCTTCTCCTTATTCAATCTAGTGAGTGGGACATCTGTATGCCTCAGTATTGAGTCACCTATGATTAGTTTATTGGGCAAGGTGTTTAGCCTTAGGGCCTTAGGTTGAGGGGCACACTGTGGAGGTGAGCTGTGTGTCCTGCGGTTTGTGTTGTGGTGGTGAAGTGCGTTTCTGTCATGGAGATCTCTGCTGTTTGGGTAAATTTCTATTGAGAGCCTCCACAAAGGTGGGTGTGTGGTTTGTGTTTTTATGTGAGAGCTGTGATAGTGGGTGGTGGTCTTCATGTTTCACTGTTGCAGTCATCACCTGTGGGTTATCCCTGCTATGGTAGCCCTTGGTTGGCCAGAATACCAGAGTCGATGTTTTTTTTGAGTTGGCTGCAGTCTGACGTCAGGTTGTCACTGCTATAAAGCAAGGCAGCCAACATCATTACATCAGACTTTCTTGCCATGGAGCACATAGCAGAAGCAGTTGGCACGAGTGCCGGTTGGTTGCTACCAGAAGTTGAATTTTCAGATGAAAACGTCTAAAGCTAAGTACCCCATTGGGGATCATTTTTTCTTCCGCTAACTGATGTCCAAAAAAGTTAACCTTGCAGATCCCACACTGAGACTTCCATTCTTACTGCGACACATGTTTAGGCCCAGACTACAATGTCCCCAGTTGCCGGTTCTGTGCCCTCTTTAATGCGAGAACCATTCATCATAGAGCTCTTTTTGTAGACAGTTATTTTCCTGTTCCATCTTCGCATTCCGATATGGCATTCGTCAGCCAACAGTCTGTGGACATTCCGAAAAAACATAGAGATTAAGATAGAGACAGACCACACAAGGCTAAGCCTTCCAACGACGCTACCACTAAGTAGGTAGTCAGTTCTCTGGAATTTACTGAGGTGCTTTCACAGCCCCTGATGCCCAATTCGATATATACGCAGGCCTCTAAAGAGATCCTTTCGGAGTCTAGTATGTCGCAGAAATCTTTGTCTTCCAAGCCTTTGCCTGTCTTTGGCTCTGTTGGGTCATATCAGAATGCGAAGGCGGAACATGAAAATAACTGTCTGCAAAAAGAGCTCTGTGGTGAAAGGTTCTTGCATTAAAGAGGGCACAGAACCTGCAACGGGGGACATTGTGGTCTGGGCCTAAAGTGTTGCAGTAAGAATGGAGGTCTCAGTGTGGGATCTGCTTTCTACAGGCAAGACAATTGTTAACTTTTTTGGACATCAGTTAGTGCAAGAAAAGAGAATCTCCAACGGGGTACTTAGCTTTAGATGTTTTCAGCTGAAAATTCAACTTCTGGTAGCAACTGACCGGCACTCATGCAAACTGCTTCTGCCTTGAGCTCCACAGCAAGAAAGACTAATGTAATGACGTTGGCTGCCTTGCTTTATAGCATTGACAACGTGACGTCAGACTACAGGCGACTGCAGCCGACGCAAAAAAACATTGACTATGGTATTCAGGACGGCATAGGGCTACCACAGCAGGGATAACGCACAGGTGATGACTGCAACAGTGAATACACTCAAACATGTACATTTATGGTAAGTGTACAAAACCGTACTTTCTGGATGGCTGTGTGTTCCATGTGGTGTGGTTCAGGGGATGACCTTCTCCTCATGACCAGCTAGTCCAGTCTTGGCTAGAGAGTGCATAGCTTCGTAGTGGTTCAGAAAGTTGCAAGGTTCTTACCAGAACTCCTATGGAGAAAGATCCCCTCATGGCAGAGGGGAGAATTTTTATCACAGATGGCAACCTTGCAGCAGAGGTGGCCCATAACACTAGGGCTTCAGAGCATGGCCCACAACACCAGGAATTCAGAGCTCCTAGCTAGCTCTTCTAGCATCCTTAAATGGTTACCTGACTGCTGCACTCTGGAGGCAGTTGGGGTACACTTATCCCTGCACCCAAAATCCTGGGTAGCCATTACCAAAGATTCTTGGGTGCAGAATATTATATCCAGAGGTTATTACATACCATTTTTCCTTTTTCAACCAAAACACAACAAAATAATTCTTGATGTTCTGCCCAGCCAGAGTAAAGCAACAACTACAGAAATACAAAAGATGCTGGAGAAGGGTCATTCACCCATTCCCTCCAGATAAACAAGGAACTGGAATCTACTCGAGATTCTTTCTAGTGCCAAAAAAGACTAAGTACCAGAAGACCAGTTTTGGATCTCAGCAATCTAAATCAATTTGTGAAACACACAAAGTTCCGGATGGTCGCAGTTCAGTGTATTCTGCCTCTTTTAAAGAAAGATGATTGGATGTGCTGTATAGATCTTAAGGATGCATACTGTCATATCAAAATACACAGGTGCTCCAGGAGATATTTATACTTCTGGCTGTGAGCCTGTAACCACCATTTCAGCGTACTGCCATTTGGTTTCACCACAGCTCCAAGGGTGTCCAATTGTATGGTGGTAGTTGCAGCTCACCTGAGACTGTAAGGATTCCTTATCTGGATGACTGGATTCTGTCTGCTTCTACCAATCCTCTACTATTTCAAGCCAGGGATTACTTGCTCCACCTCTGCCTCCAGTTGGGCATTACTATAAATCTCTCAAAGTCTCATCTGTACCCTACACAAACTGTGGAGTTTGTCGGAGCCTATTTAGATACCCAGACACAAGTGGCAACCTTACCACAAATAAGAGTGGAGATATTTAAGGAAACAGGCAATATGATATTGTTAATCCTCATTCATTTCTTACGTATGGGTATGAGCCGGCCATCTTCCAAGCTCACGTCAGCTACAAACTCTCTAGTTAAAACTCTTACCCAGAATTCCCCTCTCCCTGTTACCCCAGTTTTCATTTGCCGCATCGCCATTCGGTCGTGTCAAGCTACTTCTCTTGAGCTAAGTACAATATTTGTTGTCATTCTAGTCTAAAATAACTTTTTCTCTCAGAAAAGTTTCTAAATTGTTTCACATTTAGCAACCATCTCTTCTTAAAATTTTTTCAATCTTTTTACCGCAAGGTATTTTCTTCTATACCATCATTGGTAGACCCCTTTTTCTTCATTACCTTTGGGTATTTCTTGTACCATTGCTGGTATTCTTTCTGATTTAATTCTTTTCTATCATGGATAAAAAGGTAGTCCAGGATTTAAGAGATGTTCAGACTGTGGAGATAAATTACCTACTTCAGATGCACATTCTCTGTGTGTCTATTGTTTGGGTGTGCCTCATTTATCAGTTGATCCACCCTGTGGAATTTGTAAGAACCTCTCTAACAGGACGTTAATTGAGAGGAAAAATAAATTGTTACTGAAGGGACTACTCTGATCTCCTTTTTCAGAGGCTATTTCTGGGTCGGAGGCTTCAACCCCTCCAAGATCCCATAAGAAAAAGACTGATTATCTTTCAAAGGCCAAATCTCTTCCTTCGTCCCCGGCTGGGGACTCCCATCAACCGAGACCCAAGAAGGCTAAGCTTTCTACTTCGGATCCGACTCTTTCGGCTCCAGCACTTTCGGTGCCTAGACCCTCGGCACCGAGACCATCAGTGCCATCTGTGACTTCGGTACCGACTAGCATGCCCTTTACCGTATCAGTACCGAGGGGCTCCTCGGTTCAGACCTCTCTACTGGCACCGACTATCCTGTCGGCGCAGACTGTAACCACATTGGCTCAGATACCTTACCCGGAACCGACAACTCAGTTACTGACACAGATTTTTTCGTTCCCAGCCTCTGCACCGACAACCACTTCGGCACCGATGATTTCCTTGATGCAGACACCTGTAGTACAGTCTCTTAAGGCACTGTTGTTTTCAGTGCAGACTGGTGAAATCCACTAGAAGTCTGAACACAATGTGTTGCGTCTTGTGGATCAAGTGCTTTTGGCCAGAGGTATCCCACCCCCAGGACCTATCCTTGCTTGGGAGGTGACCACCCTTTGCCAAAGACCCCTACTTATTCTCCTCCTTCATTGCCTTTGAAGCCCCTTGATATAGCACAGTCTTGCCCCTCTATTGTTCCCTTTATGGACCTCACTAAGGAACCGCAGTTGCCTTCGTGGCAGGAGAGTTTTGCTACGACCCAGGATGTCAGCTGTGGCATACATAATTTGGTGTTTCACAGCCATCCAGGGACTCCTAGTCGGCAGGCTGAGCCAGTTAGGGGAGGGGTGATCCCTGTCCAGGACATTAACCCCTCTTCAGGTGGACCGGCCTTCCAACTAATGGAGAAGGCTTTGACGTCTGCTGGTGATACTGTGCTGTCAATCTCCCCACCCTCCTCTGGCCCGCTATGTAGACAAGTCGCTCCTAAAGGACACCGGGCGCAAGGGCCTCAGGATGTACTCCCACAGGAAGCCCCTTTTGCGTTGTCTTCCCCAACTTCTCCCTCTGAGGAAGTTCATCGCAAACGCTCATGCAAGAGGAAGCACATGGACTCCACAGAGGAGTCCATTACTGAAGACACAGACTTTGATGATGGGGAAGGATCCCCTCTCTCACCCTCTGGGGTATCCTTTGGTGATATCCTCAAAATCCTTAAACAGAGAGGTGACTGGCAGCCCTTTAACCCAACCTCTGAAGAGTCTGTGTTCCTGCAGGCCTTTCGCGCCCGGCCCCCTACCCTCCTGGGTTACTCCACCTGCCGACGAACTGGTCCGGCTCGTCGTGCAGTGTGTGTGGAAGGCTCCTGACACCATTGAGGCCATTCCCCAGAGGCCAGATAAAACTTTGTCCCCCCCTACCCTGACCCCCATTGGTCCAAAGGTCTTCCTGTAGATGCTTTGGTGGTGGCGGCCGCAACCAAGAAGGACCTGGTGGAAGAAGAAAGCTAGACTGTCCATCCACCCAACAAAGAGTCTCAGGCTCTGGACAGAATAGGGATGTGTACCTTTGCAATCAGGTCCCTGAATTATATGGCACACTTCACCAGGCTTCAAAGGGATTTAGTATCTGAGCTCTCTGAAACTTTGGCTGGTGCCGTGTCTGATGAGGTCCGTGACAAAGTGGCGCCTCAGCTGGCTACCATTGAATCAATATCAAACTCCTCCATGTGCCTGATAGCTCGCGTATCAGAAGGAGCAGCTAGAGCGGCGAGTTCAGGCATTGTTTTGAGACAGCCAGCCTGGATGCGCTTATGTAATTTCGTGGAACCCTTCAAGGCTTCCTTTCTCAATGCTCCCATAGAAGCCTCTTCATTGTTTGGACCCAAAGTTAAAAGCATGCTGGCCAGATGTGAACAGGACAGTAAGACCCTTTCTACCGTAGGTGTCTGTTCTTCCCCGCAATGTGTTTTCTCCAGAAACCAGAAGAGTGGGATGATATGGTACAAAAAGTTTCAGGGTCCTTTCTGTGACACACAGGCCGAGTTCTCCCCTAGAGGCAGAGGGAGAAACTCACAGGGAAGATGCCCTTTTCGGGGCAGAGAGGGTCTGTGTAACCAGGGTTCCAGGGACTCTTTTCCTGGTCAATCCTATCAGCGCTCCTGAAGAGCGGCCCAACTCCTTTCCACTGGAGGTGGTTGGGGGTCGTTTCTCCTTGTTCCCTTCTGCCTGGCTAGCCATCACCACCAACTCTTGGGTACAAAGGATAATAACCAGAGATTACCATATCCCCTTCGATCTTTGTCTTGCCCCCCCCCCCAAACAAACTTACCCAACGTTACACCCAGTCAAATGGAAGAAGCAGCATTAGAGATAGCAAAGCTGCTAAGAAAAAGAGTCTGATCCGGATTCTACTCAAGACTGGTTTTGGTGCCAAAGAAAACTGGGGACTGGAGACCAATTTTGGATCTCAGTGTATTGAACAAGTGTGTAAGAGTACAAAAATTCCGGATGGTCACAATACAGTCTATCCTCCCACTTTTGAAAAAAGACTATTGGATGTGCTCGATAAATCTTCAAGATGCGTACTACCACATAAAAGTGGACAGGCCATCAAGAAGATTTCTGCACTTCTGTGTGGGAGCCAGTCACTACCAGTTCAGAGTACTGCCCTTCAGACTCTCTACATCCCCCAGAGTGTTCACAAAATGCATGGCAGTTGTCACAGCTCACTTGCAACTACAAGGATTCCAGGTGTTTCCATATCTAGATGACTGGCTCATCTCCGCCCCCACCAGACATCTATTGGAAGAAGCCCTGGCATACTCTCTCCTAGTTTCAAAAAGGCTAGGCATAACCATAAACTGGCAAAAATCCAGTCTCACCCAATCTCAGTCCACAGAATTCATAGGGGTCATATTGGATACAAAGAATTGCAGAGCATCCATTCCAGAGCACAGAATTCTAAGGATAAAGCAACAACTGATCCCATTCCTTTCAAGGTAGAAATCCATGGCTCACTCTGTCCTACAGCTGTTGGGTTCTATGGCAACCTCAATCACCATTGTCCCCCTGGCCAGGTTTCGCATAAGGCTTCTACAATGGCTATTACTCACCCAATGGTATCCTTTTTAGCATCCTCTTTCAGCCAAGATTCGAGTAACTCACAGGTGCAAACAGGATTTAAATTGGTGGATGACCCACAGCCCATCACAATGGTCTCGCCCCTTCTCCCCACAGCAGCCCAAGGCTACAGTGACCATGGACGCCTCTCTGATGGGGTGGGGGGGGGGCTATGTCAGGGTCATACAGTCCAAGGCACTTGGTCCGAATTGGAGGCCCAACTGCATATAAATGTTCTGGAGCTGAGGGCGGTGCTTCTGGTGTTGCAAGCATTCCATCCCCTGCTGACGTCTGGGACTATTGCAATACAATCAGACAACATGGCGGTGGTCTGGTACATCAACAAACATGGCGGAACGAAATCTTATCCCCTTTGTCGAGAGGCCATAAGGATATGGCAATGGGTGATGGCTACCAACCGTTTTCTTCTAGCAACGCACATTCCCGTAAGTTCCAACGTGATAGCAGACAGACCCAGCAGGTGCATTCTACAACCTCACGAGTGGTCCCTGAATCCCTTGATAGCGGCGGAGATCTTCCACCGCTGGGGCCATCCTTGCTGCGACCTCTTTGCATCCCCAACCAACTACAAATGCTGCAACTACTTCGCCCTGATTCCCCCTCCGGGACTGTCACCCAGGGACGCTCTAGTCCACGATTGGCCCTCGGATCTTCTTTATGCTTTTCCACCTCTTCCCCTCATTCCCCAGTTTCTGAAGAAAGCCCGTTGATTGAAGAGCAAGGTGATCCTCATAGCACTATATTGGCCTTGTCAGAGTTAGTTCCCCTTCCTTTGGTCTCACCTGCTAGATCAACCATGGACCTTCCGTCCAACCCCGGGGTTGATCTCGCATCCGCAGAATCTGATTCATCCCTACTTGGACAGCCTGAAGCTCACAGCTTGGCTCCTCCAATTCCTTTGATTGCCAGGCAGAATGATCTTTCTTTACCAGTACGGGACATTCTTATTGCATCTCATAAGTCTTCCACTAGAATTACTTATGTAAGCAAGTGGAAAAGATTTACCTGTTTGCTGAAAGAAAAGCAAGCAGATCCTTTTTCAGCACCAGTGTCGATAGTACTAGAGTATCTAGCCAATCTATTCCAATCGGGTCCATCAACCTCTACTATTAGAGTTCATTTGGCTGCAATATCTAATTTCCATGAGGGTGGCCAAGACTCCTCTCATGTCACACAAATTATACAAGACCTTCATAAAAGGTGTGAGTCATCTGAAGCCCCCTTTTAGAGAACCTATTCAACCATGGGACCTGTCATTAGTTCTACAAGCTCTGACACTGCCACCTTTCGAACCAGCTTCTTCATGCGACCTCAAATACTTGTCATGGAAAACCTTGTTCTTGGTCACCATTACTTCTGCCAGACATATCTCTGAGCTTCAAGCCTTATGCATCAAGAGTCCATACTTGATTTTTCATAGAGATAGAGTGTGTCTTTGAGAACTAATCCTTCCTTTCTGCCAAACGTGACCTCTGAAATGTCTGTTAATCAAACCATTGAATTGCCAGTTTTCTTCCCCAATCATTCAAACAGAGGAGAGTATTGCCTACATACCCTAGATATTCACAGGCAAATTCGCTTCTACTTGAATAGAACTAAGGCCTCTCGTAAATCAGACCAGTTATTTTTGGCCTATTCTGGACCTAGATTAGGATGTGCTGTTGCTAAGGTCACATTGGCTAGATGGTTGAAAGACCTTGTGACCTTATTTTATACACAATGTAATATTCCTTTGCCATCTACCGTCAAGGCTCATTCAGCAAGGTCGGTGGCAACTTCTGCTGCCTTCCATGCCAGAGCTTCTTTACATGACATCTGTGCAGCTGCAACCTGGGCTACTCCTCATACCTTCATCAATCATTACAAATTGGATTTGGCCTCCAGAGGAAGAGCATCTTTTGGTTCTGTGGTGCTCAGGAATTTCCTTCCATGAGAGCCTCATATAGAGGTAGCTGGGGACTCTGTCCCATACGTAAGGAATGAACGAGGATTAACAGTATCAGATAAAGAAGTTATGTCTTACCATAACGTTCCATCTGTATTGTTGATCCTCATTCAGTCATTACGACCCTCCCTCCTTCCTCCTCCTGTGGCTTCTAGTGGATCTCACTATCCGTTTCTTTTAGGTCATTTGACCAGGGTAGCCCCTACCTTCTTTTGACTTGCAAACTCAGTCTGAGGTAACAGGGAGAGGGGAATTCTGGGTAAGAGTTTTAGCTCGAGAGTTTGTAGCTGACGCGAGCTTGGAAGATGGCCGGCTCGGTTCTGAGGTCGGAACCAATACCCAAACATAATGACTGAACAAGGATCAACAATACAGATGGAACGTTATGGTAAGACAGAACTTCTTTTTACATATCTTTACTCTTCATTCACCTCCAGCCTAATTAAACCTACAACTACTGGGTTTGATGGCAGCCTCCATAGTCCTGGTTGCTTTTGACATGCTTTCACATGAGAGTTCTACAGTGGACTCTAGCGGTGCAGTGGTTAGTAAGACATCAGCCACTGATGACTCACTTTCACTTCACAGGTGTTTGCAAACATCCCATAGTGTAGTGGCTTCATGCAGAGGAAGTTTCTCTTAGCAGTCCTTTCACTCTTCCTCTCCCAGAGCCACAGTGACTACAGATGCCTCCTTACTGGTGTGGAGGGGGCATATTATTTGGCAAGGGCAGTCCAAGGCATGTGTTCCCAAACAGAGGCCAGTCTTCACATCTGTGTCCTAGAAGTGAGAGCCATCCTATTGGTGTTGCAGGCATTTCAAGATGTTCTGCCAGTAGGAATGATTGCAATTCAGAAGGACAGCATGTCTGTAGTCTGGTACGTCAACAATCAGGGAAGGGGGACCAGGTCTTACCCACTATGCCAGGAAGTAAACAGGGTTTGGCAATGGGCAATTTCTTCCAGATGCTTTCTCTTGGCAATGCATATTCCAGAAAAAAACAGCATACTAGCATACAAACTGAGCTGGTCCATCTTACTCCCTTATGAGTGGTCTCTCAATTAGTCAGTGGCGGAAAAGATTATCTCACCAATCTAGCCAACCATGTTGCGACCTCTTTGCTTCTCTCCTCGATGCCACATGCAGCAGGTACTTTGCACTGATCTCCAAAGGGAAGGGCAGGGAGTCACCGAGAGACTGTAGTTCATAATTGGTCATCCAGTCTATTATACACCTTCCCTCCCACTTCTCTCATTCACAAGTTTATTCAGAAAGCATCCTAGTGGAAGAGCAAGGTGATCCTCATTGCTCCATTCTGGCCTTGCTAAGTATGTTTCCACTTCCTGTGGCCTCACCTAGCTCACCCGCCCTGGGTACTGGATCATTTCAGAACCTTCTGCCTCAGCCAGACATGCAGTCTCTCAAATTAACTGCATGGTTTCTCCACTTTCATTGATAGCAAGAAGTTCCAGGCTTTCTTCTCTAATTTGCCACATTCTTGTATCATTCCAAAAAGCCTTTGCCAGACAGATTTATAAAAGCAAGTGGAAAATATTTTCTACTTGGTCCCATCGGAGACATTTAGATCACATTTCTGTACTAATTCAAGCGATTCTCAATTTCTTGGCTTCCATTTTCAACAATGGAGTCGACTGTCATGGTGAAGTGATAAAGGCTGCCATGTCAAATTTTAATTTGGTTGTGAATCATTAATTTGTATATTCCTTAAAGTTATGCAAAGTTTTCCTTAAGAGTACCTTGATGCTTTTGCCTCCAATTAAGTACCCTGTTCTTCCATGGGACCTGACGCTTATTATTCAGGCTTTTACCCAGCCTCTGTTGAAACCTTCAGCAAGGACAGTATTAAAGTTCTTGTCGTGGAAAACTATTTTTTCTAGTTGCCATTACTTCAGCTAAATGGGTATCTGAACTCCAGACACTTTCTTCTCAGCCACCTTACCTGATTTTTCACAAGGACAGGGTATCCCATTTGACTTAAAATTTTTCCAACAAGGGAGGATGCATGCTTCATTTATTAGATGTTCATAGACCACTCAGCTTTTATATTCACATAACTAAAGTCCTAAGGAAATCAAAACAACTGTTTGTATCCTTTTCCATAACCAAATTGGGTACAGCGTTGACAGAAGTGACCCTAGCCTGATGGCATGACCTTTATTTACAGGAACAAAACCCTGCCATTTCCCAGACATCCTAAAGCACAGTCCATCAGATCTTTGGTACATCATCTGCTTTTTTGTCCAAAACTTCTGTAGATGACATCTGTGCAGCTGCTACATGGTTCAGTGCTCATACCTTTATAGCGCATTACAAAATTGGATGCCTTATCCAGAAGTAGGGCAGCTTTTGGCTCTGCTGTACTCAAATATCCTTCCTTGAGGACCACCCAAGATTATTCTTGCCGAGGTCTCTGTCCCATCAGTTGAGAAACAGATGAAAAAAGAAGTCTGATATTATAGCTTTGTATTCATCATAACTCTGCATCTGTGTTGTCTGTTTTCATACTTCCTGAACTTTCCCACCCACAGATCTCCCTTTTGACTGTCTCCTGGTATGTTCTGAGGGATATTCCTTAGTTTTTACTCTGTGGGCCCCACAGTTCTATTTCTCTGATTCTTCTCCTCTTCCACACTTTTTTCTATTAACTGTGTTTTCCCTCAGGGATTACTGTTGACTGATTTCCGTTATTGTTATAATCAGCTAACTAGAGGGCAAACTCGATCTGTGGTATCTCAAGAGATATCAGGGGATTATGCTAAAGGGAGGAGCTTGAGCTACAGAGAGTAAAATTTACCAACTGGCCAAGGACAGATCAGAGACCCAATACATTGAGGAAGGATGAAAACAAGACAACACAGATGCAGTGTTATGGTTAGCACACAAGTATAATTTCCCTATCTATATGTTCAGGCATGTCTATATTGTACTGTTCAACATGTTTCTAGTGTCTAAAACAGCCCTGAAAGACGCATATGATTGTGCAGAAACTGTGCCTAGGGTCTGTGCTTCAGCTCCTGTTTGAGGTGGTATGCCTTTATATGAATCCAAAAGTGTTTTGCTGAAAAGAAGGCTGAATTTTAAAATTCAGTTTTAGAGGAAAAGATTTTATTGGGCCCATCTGCGTCCACCAACATTTTCATGAAAAAGGGAAATTAGTTTATGCAGTTTATAAGGTTTTTCAGCATCCTCCCTCTTTCATATCTCCCAGATACTGTTTCTTGCTTAAGAACCAATAACCGCAGTATCAAACCGGAAGCTTTCCAATGAAAGGACAATATACAGTTTCGGGAAGACTATGGTGATGTGCCTCCTATCTTCCTGCCTTAATCTTTTTAAACCTGCCGCAACAACTGTCTCTGTTCATTCCCTTTTGGCAACAGATTGTGACAGACTCTTGGGTGATAAGGTGGTTCAGGAGGGGTCCAAACACTTCCTTTCAGAGGAATTTTGAACCAGAAAAAAATTTTTCTTCCGTTTTGGATGAGTTATCTTCACACAGTTTTATTCAGGTGTTTTCTGAGCAGTCTGCGATTCCATATAAACCTTCAGAAATCCTTCTTGACCATTTCAGGAAGGTGGAGTTTTATGTAGAAACCTTTCTGAGTTTCTCACATAAGTATCAGACTTCAGCCTAAGACTTCTCAGGATTCTGGGGTTCATGTTTCATGCATCTTTGTTTCTCTTGATTCCTCTCACCAGTTTGTAAGTCAGTAAGATTCTATGGTATGTAAAACATATGGACCCAGCAATTTAATCCTTTAGATTTTCCAATACCTGTCTTGAGCTTTATATAAGGGACATGGCAGTGGTGGAGACTACAAATATTAAAAACTAGATGTAGCACCTTTTTTCTCCTCAACCTCTAAATAAATTTGTAACTAAAAACACCTCAGAATTTCCTTTGGGAACAGTTCCTAGAAGGTTAGAGGTGCAAGACCTGTGGGATTCTTCAGACAGACCAAAGCACATTATTTTCATACTGTTTTATAACATCACAGTGATGTGATACATCAGCATATTAGAAAATACAAGGCTGTATCCTCTGCAGAGGCAGGCTATGTTTGTTTGAGAGCTAGCTTTTCAGCATTCCTTAACCCCCCAACATATTACTAAACATCAAAGCAGTACATAATAGCAAGTAAACTAAAAAGAACCGGGACAGACCTTCACAAATACAATTTCAATAAGTTGATCTAGGTGGTTGTTGTGTCTTTCGGCTTTTCCCAGTTAGGGGTCGCCACAGCGGAGCTCCGGTCCGCTAATGATTGGTAGCTGATTTTTACGTGCCGAGTTACCAGCCCTGATGCGCAACCTTCAACGAAGGTACGCCCATTCATGCATGTCTCCATGCAGAAGACACTCTAGCTGAGAATCGAACCAGACAGTGTCTTACTGTGAGGCGACAATGCTACCGCAGCACCACCAAAGTTGATCTAGGTAATTCCCCAATTTTGGGGCATACCTAAAAGAAAACTGGAGGTGTTTCAAAATAGACAATAGATGCTTTTTCATTGTCTACAAGGGAATGTTTCTTTATGCATTCCACAGTTTCCAGTGATATCCAGGGGAATTGGGAAGATTAGGGAGATTGAGAAGGACTCTCTAAAGAATATTTGTGGTGACTTCCTTTTGGCCAAAGCAATATTGGTTTCTCCCTCTTATGGAATTGGCCAAGGGCAATTACCAAATACTTCCTCACTGTCTGTATCTACTCACACAACAAAAGAAAGAGTTGTAACACCCACAATCTAAGACATCTTACATTTTCTGTCTGTATTCTGATAATGTTAACATCTGTCACTGTAATCATCCCAACTGAACGATTCATTCCTTCCTACCCCCCACACCTCACCTCTATAACTCCCCCATTTCCACCTCACCCTTCCACTAACCTTTCTTTACTAAAGTTTTCTCCTCTCATAACATGATACTCTCCTAATTCTATCTATTCTCCTATACTACCAAGCACTTGTCTCCATCCATCTGCTCTCTATTTACAGCTTGGCTCTCAAAAAAAAAAAAAAAAAAATCAATACCTTCTGTAACCATACGTAAAATACTTTCAAAATGCTCAGTCCAATATGTGTTACTTCCAGTTAAATATGCTACTACCAGTCCAATATCTGTTACTACCAGTCCACTGAGATCACCAGCTCATTGTACTAAAGTCTCCATAACTGTGATGTAAATGCCTCTATAACTGTTTTTTCTTCCTACTTGAATTTTGTAATTGGCTGTTGCATAATCTTTTTGTACTTTGAAGTGTTTATCCCTGTTTAAAAATTGATGCTAATTTTGTTATGTGGAGCTTTTCTCCCAGGGCCTCTGCTGAAAAAGGGCAATTAGCTCAGTCGGACTATCCCAGTCAACAAATGTTAGATAAATAAATAAATACATTGTGGGCTCGTTTTGATGATGTGCAGTGTGTATTAAAGGAAACATTAAATCTGGCTTCTAAATAATCTTATGTTGACATTCAGAAGAATTTTCTAGTTGGTGCCTACACACTAACCAGGGGCCTTACCTGCGTTACTACTGGTACTCAAATATTTTGTGTGATTTACTAGCCTCTGGCCTTGGTTGTACTTTTCAAAGTAAACAGTTTTTGATAGGAGTGTTTCATTGGAGATCGTCTTACAAACAGATTGCTCCTTCCTGAGATCTTCCAACTTTCTGCTGGAAAAGTTAACACATTTCTACCTGAACCTGCATATCACACACATTTAACGTTTGTAACATAGAAAACCGGTTTTGTATTTGCTCTGACTTCTGCGAGATGAATATCTTAGTTGCAAGTTCTCGTGGTGGGTAAACCGTATCTGGTCTGCAACTGGGGTAGGGTATGTGCAAGAACAAATTCCTCACTCATGCCAAAAGTTGTCTCGAGATGATTTTTTTTAATCTTGCCATCAGTCTCCCAGGACTGTATCCTAACCCACAGAACCATGGAGAAAGGATTTCACATACTCTGAAAATGCATAGAAAACTTTGGTACTAACTTGAGAGAACCAAGTCCTTCACAAAAGCCAATCAGCTATTTATTTCTTATGTTGGGACTATGAAAGGCCAACCTATGTCAAACTGATGATTTTCATTTGGTTGTCTTCAGCTGTTACCTTTTGTTAACATACCATGGTAAACTACTTCCAGGAAATGTTAAGGCACACTCTGAGGGCCTTATCTTCTTTGATGGCTTATGGGAAAGGAGTGGACTCTGAAAGCTTTCTAGAGACAGCTACATGGCCCTGTGTGTATCCTTGTACAAGGCATTTCATACTGGATTGCTTTATGTAGAGCCAGTACTGTTCTCCAGGGGTTCCTAGATCCATATCCTTTCTTATCCCAGGTTGGATATGTTTTGGTAATCAGTGCATATAGCCTAATGATGAAAATAGTACAGTTGTGTAAGTTGTACTTAACCGTAACAGTAGATGTGTGAAGATGTTCTTCGTGTTTCACTGTTGCAGTCATCACACTTGGGTTATCCTGCCAGGGGGTAGCCCTTAGTTGGCCCAAATACCAGAGGTTTAGTATTTCTGTGTCGATTGCTGTTGCTCCGGGACTGGTCAGGTCGTCAGTGGTATAAAAACAGGCAGCCAACACCATTACATCAGTCTTTCTTGCTGAGGAGCGTGAAGCAGACGCAGTTCACACGAGTGCCGGTCAGCAGTTACCTGAGTTTTCGTTTCTGAAATTGAAGTTGAAGTCTTCTAAAGCTAAGTACCCCATTGGGGATCCTTTTTTCTTGCTCTAACCGATGTCAGAAAAAGTTAACAATTGTCTCGCCTGTGGAAAGCAAATACCACACCGAGATTTCCATTCTTACTGCGTCACCTGTTTAGGCCCAAACCACGACGTCCCTCGCTACCGATTTTTTGCTTTGTTCAATGCCCGAGCTATTCGTCTTTGGGCCCTTATTGTAGCTAATTACTTTTGCTCTCAATCTCCATACTCCGAAATGGTTTTGGTAATCCGACTATCAATCTTCCAAATAAAGTAAGGATAAAGAAAGAGACTGCACAGGTCCAAAACTGCAGACGATGCTTCCGTTAAGCTAGTCGCCAGTTTGCCGATACTCAGTGAGGCGCTTTCGCAGCCCCTGATGCCCACATCGATGGATTCGCAGGTCACTACCAAGACCCGTTCGGAGTCTGGTATGCCGCAAGACTCTTATTTGGCTACGGAACCTGCAGATGTGTCTATTTTGGATGGGTCCGGAGCCCTGTGCAGGCTCCGGCTTCTGAGGAAGTTCTTTACACTACTGATATTTGGCACAAACTGACGACTTATTTCGCGTCTTCAGTTCTTTCTAAAACTACTGGGTTTCTAAGACCCAGAGTACGAGCTATGCCTAAAAAAACAACCCAAACTCAAGCGCTTGCTTCCTTGCCACAATCACAGATGCTTAAAATGACAGAAGACCTTATCATGCTGATTAGGGGAAGCCAGCCTTCCCCTGCTTAAAGAAAATGAGACGTGTCCCCAGCAGCTTTATTTGACCAAGAGTCTGATGACTGAGGATTCTGATTATGAAGACATGCCCTTATCTGCTTATGAGAATTCAAATGCGGAGGAATCCATTCCTTCTGCCTGTCCTCCAGAGGAATTTTTTTTTTTGGAAACCCTACATACTTTGAGAGAGCACTTCCATTGGGAATGCCAGGATTGTCCTCTGTCCAAAAAGAGACTCTGGGAATTTTTAGATTTACCACAGCACAGACCCTTAGCTATCCCTCCTTTTCTGGATGTTGTGGATAATACTGTATGGAATCCAGTCTAATTCCTGATACTTTACCTTCATCTCCCAGGAAACCTGACTGGTATTACAGAGTCCCTGACTAACACAAATTTATTTTCTAGAATCCTACTGCTGACCCAGAGGTCATCTCCCAAGGGCCTAAAGGAATAAAAGCAACCACAGCTAAGAATCCCATCCCCTAGGACAGGGATTCTCGAGCCTTAGATGGGGGTAAAAAAGTATACACCTCTGCAACTCTTGCCATTAGATTATTAAATTGTCAGTTTCACATGCTGAAATACCAGCAACATACCATGGAACTCATTAAACAAAATTATCTACCTTCCCTGACTGTGCAGTAAATAAAGATTTACAGGAACTTATGCATTCTGCAAGCCAAATCAGTAAGCATACCCTGCAATGTGGGTTTGACTCCCTAGAAGCATCCTGCAGGGCAGCAGTCACAGGTTCTGCACTTATTAGGCATGCTTGACTTAAGGAACAGACCTTGCCAGATCATGTCAAATAAGAATTATTGGACGCACCACTGAACAAAGACAATCTGTTAGGCAGCAGAGCAGAAGAGGTTCTAAAAAAGATGGCAGAAAAAGCTAAATCAGTTAGACTTTTTGCAAGTTCAGCCTCCAAGATTCAGTAGGCATTGACCCTCAAAACATTGGTCCTTTCCAGCCCCTTCATGGCCACCTCAGACTAGACCTAGAGGAAACAGAGCCCCCCCAGACAGCAGTCTCAGGGTATGTAGAGATCTAAGCAATGGAGTACCTCCACTTCTAAACCAGGGAGTGCTAAGCTACCCACTTATGGAAAGAATTCACAATGACTTCTCAACCCCTCCTCTCACCTTTGCCCATCTGCTCGTGCCCCTAGGAGGAAAACGTGCCTCCCATGCAAAAAAAACTGGGCCTCCATCACCAACGATCGATGGGTCCTCAACATAGTGTCCTAGGGGTACAAATTTTATTTCCACATGCTGCCAACCCCAAAGGGATTCCCAGATCTTCCTCCAACTAGTGGGCAGAGGCACAAAACCAAATTCACTCCCTGCTCTCCATTAGGGCAATTCATCCTGTTCCTGCAGATCAGATAGGCCAAGGTTTCTATTCCAGACTTTTTCTGGTACCCAGAAAAGAGGGAAACTGGCGCCCAATCTTAGATCTGTCCATTCTAAACACCTTCTTGGTGGTACCAAAATTCAAAATGCTCACACTGCAGCAGCTTCTTCCAGTGCTTTCCAAAGATGCCTGGTTAGCCACTCTAGACCTCAGATGCCTATTTACGTATCCCAATCAGAGATTCTTGCAGAAGTTATCTACGTTTCAGGGCAGGATCTATGCATTATCAGTTCTCTGCACTTCCCTTTGGCATATCCACTGCTCGCAGAGTTTTCACAAAATGCCTGGCTCCAGCCATTGCTTTTTGCAGACAAAGAAATATTCAAATTTACTCTTAACTTGGATGACTGCCTTAGTTAGGCAGACGGTCAGGAAAAGTTGTTACAGCATCTGGCATTTGTAAAGGACCTACTAACCTCACTGGGGTACACTGTCAACGAAAAAAATCCAAAGTAGTCCCCAATCAAAATTTGTATTCCTGGGAGCAAGCCTGGACACAGCATCCCAGATGGCATTTCTAACTCCAGAAAAACAAGCCTATCTAACAGGCTACTTCTCTCAACTGGCCACCAGAACCCAGTTATCCACAAGGAAAATCCTGCAAGCTCTAGGGTTCATGGCCTCCTGCATTCTACTAATTCCATATGCCAGACTGCATATGAGGAAACTTCAGTGGTACTTAAAAAGCCTTTGGTGTCAACATTCTCAGGACCTGGAAACTATTACACCTATGATACCTTGTCTAAGGAAAGATTTTCTTGGGTGGGCAGCAGCATGCAACCACAACAAGGAAATTCCCTTTTCACAACCCCACACCGCCTAGACCCTAACCACAGACCCATCAGACTATGCCTGGGATGCTCACCTGAATGCCAGGTGCATTCAGGGCCACTGGAGCCCAAACCAAATTCATCTGTACATCACCCAAAGAGAGATGCTAGCTGTTCAGCACGCTCTGACAGCTTTCAGATCCCTGCTCTCTGCGGGGCCTCTACTAATCAAAACTGACAACACCACAGTAATGTGGTACATCAACAAGCAGGGGGAACCCACTCTTACCCACTCTGCAGGCTAGCCTTGACCCTTTGGAACACGGCCTCAGCCATGCATATTCACCTGCAAGCCCAATTCCTGCCAGGCAACCAAAACTGTCTGGCAGACAACTTAAGCAGAAATCTCCTAGACCCACACAATTAAACCACAACACCTTCAGCCTTGTGACCCAAAAACGGGGTACCCAAAAGGCGGACCTTTTTGCTTCCCTCTACAACCACCAGCACAACTAATTCTGCACCAGGGAGCCTCAAAGCAAGGCCTGAAAAGCGGATGCCCTATCCTTCCAGTGGGCAAACCTCTCAATCTATGCATTTCCCCCTCTACCTCTTCTTACCAGAGTATTACTCAAAATAAGGGAGGAAAGACCAAGGGCAATCCTGATTGCCCCAGACTGGCCATGCCAACACTGGTACGTACCCACTACTGTGCAGTCTGTCCCCGTTGCCTCCATGGCACCTCCCCCAGATTTCAACTCTCCTGACTAAGCAGGAGGGAGAGTAATTGCATCCACAGTTGCAGACCCTGAACCTAGCAGCCTGGCTTATTCCTTGACTTCTCCTCCAGGGGCCAGCCTAAGTAAACTGGTCCTGGATGTCATACGTGAAGCCAGACAATCCAATACTAGAATTGTAGTATTGTTCCTGAAGCCAGACTAAAGGAGCTGACCCAGCACAGCCCTCCTTACCTGTCATCCTGTGTTATCTAGCAGAACTACTCCACAGGGGCCTATCCTTCTCTTCCATTAAACTCCATGCCTTTGCCATCTCTGCACATTACAGCACTGCGCCACCTCTCTTCTCACACCATCCCATCAAATGGTTCCAGAGAGGGGCTAACTACTTAAGGCCACCAAGAAGAGTCCCTACCCCTGCTTGGGACCTTAACTTTGTGTTGGAAAAGCTCAGCTTCAGCAGAGTTAAAATTCCTCTCTTAGAAAACAGCCTTGCTTCTGGCCATCACTTCAGCCAGAAGAGTGTCTGAGCTACAAGCACTTATGGCTGTGGAACCTTTCGTAATTTTTCATGCTGACAGGGTCTCCCTCAGGACTAACCCAACTTTCATGCCTAAAGTGGTGTCCAGTGTGGCTCTCAACCAATCTGTTAATTTTCCCACCTTTTTCCCTAAACCTCAAAATAAGGGGGAAGGGATCCTGCACTCTCTAGATGTGCACAGACAGCTCAGATTCTACCTGGATAGGACAAAGCCCTTTAGGAAATCTGACCAGTTACTAGTCAGCTTTGCACCAGGGGCAGAGGGCAAAGCCATATCAAAACAAACCATCTTCAAATGGATAGCACATTGCATCCATTTCTGTTACAAACACCATGGGAAACCACCCCCACAGGGGGTTAGAACACATTCTACTAGGGCAACTTCATCCTTTACAGGCTTTCTCAGAGGGGTCCCTACCAGGGACCTCCTGGAAGCTGCAACATGGAGTTCTGTTCATACCTTCACCAAGCACTACCACCTGCCTATCTTTTCAAAATCTAGGGCAGGCTTTGTAACCGCAGTCCTGTGGGGCATACTAGCCAGCCCCAACTCTTCTTGATTGCCTCCACCTGTTCCTCAGCTTTGGGAATCTACCCAAGTGTGATGACTGCAACAGTGAAACACAAAGAACATAGTACAGTCGCGTACACTTACCATAAATGTAGATGTTCGAGTGTATTCACTGTTGCAGTCCTGATTTCCCACCCTCCAGCCCCCTTGTCTCTCTTTCTCTCTGTCTTCCTCACCCTTACAGGTCTATTTGTATTTCATTTCTACTGGTGGTGTTACTCCACCCTAACTTAGCTCCCTGTTGGGGGCTCCTGACATTTGGGGCAAGACAAATTGATTTAATGGCATCAGCTGCCTGTTTTTATACCACTGATGACCTGATGTCAGTCCTGGAGGGACAGCAACCAGTGCAGAAATACTAAACCTCTGGTATTCAGGCCAACTGAAGGCTACCCCTGCCAGGATAACCCAAGTGTGATGACTGCAACAGTGAATCCACTCGAACTTCTACATATATGGCAAGTGTAGACAACTGTACTTTCCCACTGTTGGAGTAGCACCACTCATCATCTCCCTAGTGGTGTATAGGGTTAGATCTTTCTTTAGCTCAGAATGAATACATTAGTTAAACAAGAAAATCCTGCTCTCTTTTGGGTAAGGCACAACTCCTTATAGCCTAAAGGGTACTGCAGCTATGAGTAGTTTGAACATCTACTGTTATGAGCAAGCACAACTTACACAACTGTACTTTCTTGATGAAGTTGGCAGTGTCTGCGAGTTGTTCTTGGCTTGGGAGAACATTCTGGAGTCTTACTGCTCTGTAGGTAAAGCTGCGGCCATCTTAATGAGTTTTGCAGGTTATCACTTTCTGCCCTTGTGGTGTGGGACATGTTATTTTTCATCTTCATGACCAGATTAAAATAGTTGCTTGTTTTCATCCTACATACTTTTCTAGAAGTCTTTATCATATTGCTTGTTTTCTTGTAGTCCTCAGCTGTGGAGTTGTAAGCTGTAGAGTTACTGGTCATAAAGATGTTTGGGCAATCCTTGAGTCATCTTGATGACTCCTCTTTGCACTCATTGCAGGAGTCCCTGTTGTCTTTTTTGAAAATTTGGTCACCAGAGATGGACAAAGACCTCTAGATGGTGTCTAATGAGTATCCTAGGTAGGGGATAATGGCAGTCTTACTGAAGGACCTCCTTTAGCAGTTCAGGAACACTGTGTGTTGCAGTCTACTGTCAGGCAATACATGGAGCACTTGTATGTATTATGCAGCAATCTTTAATCTTTGTATCATCATTTTACTCCTCACAGGTGTTTGGTGGTTTATCATGGATGGTATATGGTGGCTAAGTTTATTTCTGCCTTATGTGCAGGATCCTGCCCTTAGTAAAGCTGGGAAGTGCACTACCTTTGGAAGTTCACATGAGGATGATCTGCAAGTGCTTCTGGAGCAACTCGGATTCAGTAGTAGTTAGGTCTTCCTGTACAAAGCTTAACAACATTCTCTAAGGGCAGCAAATTATTTATTTAATGGTATCACTGTTGTGTCCAACAACTATAACATTGAGTGGCCAAACCAGAGACTGCTGCAGTCATTTGTGATATGGGGAAGCTGTTTACTGTTTGGAGTCCTTGATTGTTATTGCTGTCCTTTTACCACCAAAACCCACCACTAAGTGAAGACAGAAATGAAAAAATGCTAATGTGTAGTAACTTATTCATTTCTTTTTAATTGGCAACTGACCAGGGTGATGAGAGGAGGGCACTGTTCGGCTTTTAGAAAGTTTCATCAATTCCTTTGTGTTTAAAATGTACACTTACGTAGTCACTGTGTGCCCATCATGAAAGTCATGGGTGTAACCAGGGATGCTGTTTGGTATAGTTTATGTGAAGTAATTACTTTAGACTGCACACAATTGTTTAGCCATAATCCCTACATTAAAGAATATTAAAACAGATATAGTCAACAGTGAAATAGTCATGTAAACCTATGTGACTGAATTTGTTTATAGTACAGATCTATACAGGTTATATGTGTGTGTGTATTTATTTACATATATATATATATATATATATATATATATATATATATACACACACACACACACATATATATACACACACACACACACTTAAATGTATACGTGTGTGTGTGTCTGTGTACATATATATGTAGTTGAGTGTCTCATCATTGAGTGAATACAAAAAGAGCAATTTTTAGTTTCATCTGCTGTGATGTACAGTATTCTCAAGTTAGGTGACATGGATCATAGACTCTGTGCCATAATAGGGCTAGTCATTTGACGTTGTAAAAATACGGCTGTATGTGATCCAGTTGTGTCGACTAATGTCACCAAAAATTGGCATGGATATTTACCATTGCTAAGTTGTTTGAGGAATGGACATACTCCAGCTTACGCCGGGATTCTTGTTAATGCTGGGATTCGTCAGTGTGTGCCCACCATAAAGCCTAGCAGCCCTGGGTCAGTAAACAACTGACCAGAAGATATCCATTTGTTCAACTTAGGATACCTTGGATAACTCTGAGCGAAAGCTAGATGTAAAACCAATCAGCCTGCCAAGCATGAACTGAGAACTGCTGCACTTTATGTAGGTTCACTGACGGGACAGAACTTGGAAGTGGATGACATGATGATAAGGAAGAAGCTGGGCATCCTTTGTATCCAGGAGACAAGACAGCAGGGCAGTTCAGGAAAGCAACTTGGCTTGGGATCCAGAGTTTGCTACTCAGGAACAGGAGATGCAAGAAATGGTGTAGGAATTGTGCTGTGGGAGAGACTTCAGAAGAAGGGTATTTCATCAGAATTAGGGACAGACTCCAGTGAATGATAGGGCAGTATTCTTCATTTCATTCAATGCCTCACAGCAGGGTGAGGAAAAGATTGTATTAAGACAGCAGTTACAGGACCTACTAGATAAAGCAGGACGTGTGTTGATAAGGAGGGACTTTGAATACATATATCAAGATGGGCAGACAGGCTAGGATATGAAGACTGGCTGGGTCCGCATGGGTGGTGCAGCAGGAATAAAGGAGGAGAGTCTGTTTTAGACTTCTGTCTGGCAAATGGTTTGAAGGTAGCTAACACATGATTGAGAAAGAGACAGTCACAAGATCACATCGAAAAATTTCCAAAATACAACTCGGGTAGACCTCCTCCTAGTAAGGAAAAGGTGCTGTTGTGCAATCAGCAATTGCAAAGTCATCCCCCATGAAACAGTCGACCCACAGCATAAACCACTGGTTGCCACAGTCAGCTGCAAGCAGTGGTTAAAGAAGTTTCTAAGGGCAACAAAGACCAGGAGGAAGATCTAAAGGTTGGCTGGAGAGCAAATGCAACAGTTCTGGGAATTACTCAGGACTCTAGCACCTCAAGAAGAAAAGGAAATAGGTGGAGTTGAAGAAGAGTACCTCAAAACAGCATGTATAGGTGCTACAGAACAGATGTGTGGCAGAGCCAGGTACAGGAAAATGGTACCTAAGGAAAGCTCTTGGTGGAATGCAGAAGTCCAGGAAGTCGTCAAATAAGGGAGGAGTGCAGTGTGAGATACAAAAGACAGACCAGGCTAGGAAGGAATACTGGTTGGCTAACAAAGATGCTAAGACAGTAGTTGCATTAGCAAAGAACAATGCATCGGAGGCACTCTACCAGCTTCTGGAAAGTGATGGCACTAATAAATTGTCAGGTTGCAAGCTAAAGACAGAAAGATAAAAATGATAGAGAGACACACGTCATAAGGGATGCCAGCAACAACATCATCAGCAGTTCTAGGACATCAAAGGCAGGTGGAAAGAGTACATCCAGCAGCTTGTGAATGAAGAAAACCCCACAGAACCTGTACTGCCCCAGATACACCCTATGGTAAGGAAAATTAAGTTGGGGAAAGCAGCAGACTCCAATGAGGTCACAGCAGATATGATCAAGATGTTGGATGAGACAGGGGAGAAATGGCTCCTGAGGATACTTATAGCAGTATGGAGCGAAAGACTTATCTCAGATGACTGGGAGAAATAGGCATAGTAGCGTCATTGTTCAAGAATAAAGGGGACATGCACAACTGTGGGCAGTACAGAGGTATCAAACTCATGTCACACTGCATATGAATATGCAGAGTAGAAGAAAGTAAGATGGGAGATGAGTAATTCGGATTCAGATCAGGTTGCAGCACAACTGACCCAATGTGTGTGTGCAGTGAGACAATACTTGAAGGGAAGCTAGAAATGAAGAAAGAGTCCAACTGAGCATTCCTAGACCTGGAGAAAGCATATGACTGGGTCTAGAAAGCTGATTTAGGCAGTCCTGTGGTAGTTCAAAGTCTCAGAAACATTGGTAGAATTAGTGCAAGCTGTGTATGAGCACCTGATAACTCAAGTACGAGTAGTGTTCAGTGTCATACAGGGGTTCCCATTGGGAGCTGGTGTGCATCAGTGTTCAGCTCTGAGCCCACTGCTGTTAATACTGTTGATGGACTACATTAACAACAGGTCTGAGGGGATAGAGCAACAAAGTTCCTACATGCAGATGATGTGGCATTACAGGCAGACTCTGAGCTAGAACTTCAGCAAAGGGCAGGGAAGTGGAATGCAAACTAAGGGCACATTAGATGAAACTGAGAAACAGGTAAGACGGTTGTAATGGCAGCAAATGGGAGGAAATCGGAAGAAGCTGAAAACTGAGACTAAATGGAAAATTGTGGAACAGATTAACAGCTTCAGGTATCTGGAAGAGGTGGTTGAGGAGAAGGGAAGTCTGAATGAGGATGCCAGACCTAGAAGATGAGGAGCTGCACCCAATTGGAATTGAGTGTTCTGGGTAGTATAAAAACAAAAGATAATTTAATGCATTGAACAAACATTCTATATTTTGTACAGATTTTAAGAAATGTATGATGTTAAGTTGTCTATCTCGCCTTCATTCTTGCTGGTTGGGTTCGGAGCCGATCTTCGGCTCCGACTCAGCCATCTTCTAAGGCTCGAGAGCTTCATACTGGCTCAAGGCCTCCCCATATCCCATGATGCCTGGCGCTAGAAACCCAGATCTCGTTTGCCGCTTCTGCTGCGAGGTTGCTCTACCAGCTCAGGTCATATAAAACTTTTATATTGTGTCGTTTTCTGTCTTAAAACTACTTATTTTTAGCATAGAAATTATCGTTAGATAGATCTTTGGTAATTATAGTGCGTTTGTGTCTGAATCCTTGTCTTTTCCCCTCAGAAACTCGTTTTTATTTAGAGAGTTTCCCCTTTCTCTTAAGGTTCTCCATTTAAGTTGGAGGATAGAAACCAACACAGGAAGGTGTCCGACAAAACTGATAAACACAAAAAAGACACCAAGGGATCACAGGCAGCAAACAAACGATAGTACGTCTCTCTCAAAATATAGCACAACTGCTGAACAGAAACACCACCACCATTTCGTGGTGGTGTTTCTGTTCAGCAGTTGTGCTATATTTTGAGAGAGACGTACTATCGTTTGTTTGCTGCCTGTGATCCCTTGGTGTCTTTTTTGTGTTTTTAAGTTGGAGGATAACCTTACATCTAGAAGGTGTCCGTTTAAGTTAGAGGATAACCTTTTTTTCTTCCTATCTCCCTTTAAAAAAAAAAAAAAAAAAGTTAGTAGTTAGTTTTGCTATAGTTCAGTATAGTTCTTTGTAGTGTAGTGGTTCTGGTAACTGTAGTATATTTTATTGTGATTGTTACCCTAACCTTTTGGCGTGTGTGTTTTTTTCCTTAGTTTTTTTCTTCTGTTAGGATGTCCAAGGATCCTAAGCCATCCGGATTCAAGAAGTGTGACTCATGCTGTTAGAAGATGTCTCTGACAGATGGTCACACGTCTTGTGTTTATTGTCTGGGAGCCGTGCACCTGCAGGACTCTTGTTCGATTTGCCATGCATTCAGTCCAAGAGTCCTGCAGGAGCACAAAAACAAATTGATCTTGAGGTGTCTACTTAAACCCCAAGATTCACCGGTAAAGGCTCAGCCCGTGAAATTTTCTAGGCCACCTAAACCCTCGGCTCCCAGTTCAGAGCTGTCATTGGGTGAAGCCGTACCATCCATCTCGGCTCCGGCTGGAACCGATGTTCTTCCCTCACAGTCAGCTCCGACATGTTCTTCGGAGCCATCTGAGACTCGAAAAAGGTCCAGGTCTCCTTCTCTGGAGTCGATACGTTCGGCTCCGAAGTCACCTCCGCTCCAGTCGGAGCGTAGTCATCGCTCATCTCACTCTTCTTGGTCCTCAAGACTTTCGCACCATGACTTGGAAAGAGTGGTCAGTAGACTTTTGAAATTGCAGGCCCTAGCCAAAATGTTGTCCAGCCCCCCTCATCAGGCGTCAGCTCGTCCACAGCTGTAGAGATTCCTCCTCAGACTCATCCTATGAGCTCGGAGCCGGAGTTCATTGGGGTTTGAGTCGTGGAACCGTCTGCTTCGATACCGTCTCCTTCAGTTCCTTCATTGGCTCCAATCCCTTCCATGGTACTGTCCCTGGAGGGATCTGGTCACTGGGACTCCCTGGTCGGCTCCGAGAGGGCGAGTGGCATCGGACCCTTGTCCAACCCCGCTCTCCCCCTCGGCTCAGGTGAGCTCGGCTCCCACATCTGCCTCGGAGCCATCCCCCACGGTACGGGGAGGGGTTCTGGTTTCTTCGGAGCCAACTCTGCGTCCGGGCAGGGATGCCTTCGAGGTGATGAGTGTACTGGCCCCCGAGTCAGTCCCATGATCGACCCCATCGTCTCCTCCCCCTAGGGTGCCTGCGTCAGCCTCTGCCCCTCTTCCAGACCCCAAGCATGGGGATCCAGTGCTCCAGGACACCCCCTTGGGTGTATCCTCCTCTTCCAATGCCTCCCCTGATCATTCAGAGGAGCCACCTCGCAAGATGAAATGCAAGAGGAATCATGTTGACTCCCCCGAGTCTGTCACATCGGATACCAACTTAGAGGAGTTGGAAGGGTCCCCAAGATCTCCCTCTGAAGATGTCTCCTTCTCCGACATCCTTGAGATGCTTAGGCAGAGGGGGAATGGACTGCCGTAAGTCCTTCTGAGGATGAGTCGGTATTCCTGGACGCGTTTAGATCCTGACCTTCCACCTCCTGGGTGTCTCCACCTTTCGACCCACTGATGTCTGTGGTGGCTTGGAAGGCATGGACGGCTCCAGACACAGTGGAACTGACCCCTAGAAGACCGACCAAATTCATTACTGCACCGCAGGACAAACAGTTCTTGACCAAAGCTGTCCCCGTTGATGCCATGGTGGTAGTGGCGGCCACAAAGAAGGAGTTGGCTGAAACAACTTCTTCTGTCCATCCTCCTAACAAGGAGTCCAGGACGATGGACAGATATGGGAAGCGGATGTTCTCTTCAGCGACCTTTTCTATGCGGTCCCCGAATTACCTGTGCCACGTTACCCACCTTCAGAGGGATCTCCTTAAAGAGCTTGGAGATACCCTCCAAGATCCATCAACTGAGGGGGCCCAGGCTAAGGTAGCCTCCCAGCTAGTGACTCTTAACTCAGTGGTAAATTCCTCCATGAGGCTCATTTCGTATGCAGCTGATGGGGCGAGTAGAGCCGCAGGCACAGGCGTGGCGCTAAGGAGGCACGCTTGGATGCGGCTATGTAACTTTGCGGAACCTTTCAGAGCGTCTTTCACCAACACCCCTTTTGATGGTTCCTCTCTCTTTGGCTCACAGGTGAAGGATTCCCTTACCAGTTGTGAGCAGGAAGGCAAGACTCTCTCTGCCATAGGAGTCTGTTTATCCACTCCTTCCAGACCATATCCCAAGGGTCAGAAGAGTGGAAAGATGTGGTTCCGGAAATCCCAGGGAGCCTTGCCAGACACACGTGGTGAGTTTCCCTCCAGGGGCAGAGGAGGGAACAATAACAGACGCTGCCCTCGTGGCAGAGGGGGTCCGCAAAACCAGGGCAGCAGAGAATCTTTCTCTGACAAGCCCTTCCAGCATCCCTGAAGGGTTGCCCGGCTGCCCACCTCTGGAGGCAGTCGGGGGAAGATTATCGCTGTACCCAAGAGCCTGGCAAGAAATAACACAAGATAGATGGGTACAGTCCGTTATATCCAGAGGATACACAATTCCCTTTGTTCACACTCCTTTATTGTCAAACAAGTCCCTTCCGGATGTTCCACCCAATCTTAGGGATCAAGCAGTTCAGGAAGTTTCAAAACTGCTAAGAAAAAGGGCCATCCAGCAAGTCCTAGCAGACCAGCAAGGATCCGGAATTTACTCAAGGTTCTTTTTGGTACCAAAAAAGACAGGGGACTGGAGACCCATTTTGGATCTCAGCAGACTAAACAGGTCTGTACAAAGAACGAAGTTTCAGATGGTCACGCTACAGTCCATTTTACCCTTCCTGGGTCAGGACAATTGGATGTGCTCCATAGATCTTCAGGATGCGTAGTACCACATCAAAATGGACAGGCGCTCCAGAAGATTCCTATGCTTCCGGCTGGGAGCCAGCCATTATCCGTTCAGAGCTCTGCCCTTTGGTCTCACCACAGCCCCCAGGGTATTCACCAAATGTATGGCAGTAGTTACCACTCACATGAGACGGCAAGGATTCCAGGTGTTTCCATATCTAGACGACTGGCTCCTCACTGCTACCACCAGGCATCACCTTTGCAAGCTAGAGACTATACTATCCAGACGTGCTCCAGACTAGGTATCACTATAAATTTCAAAAAATCTGCTTTGTCACCTTGTCAGCCTATCATACTTATAGGTGCACACTTAAATACAAAAGACAGGACAGCCAGCCTTCCACCAGACAGGGTGTTAGTTATTCAGTGGCATGTCCAGGCCTTGTTACAATGCAAGAGAATTCAAGCCAGGTTTGTCCTCCAAACCCTGGGTCTCATGGCAGCAGCAATAATACTCATCCCGCTGGCACGTTTTCACATGAGGATCCTCCAATGGCTTCTTTTTACCCAGTGGTCCTTCCAGCAGCTTCCCATGTCTCACATGATTATCATCACAGAAACATGCAAAAAGCACCTTGCATGGTGGATGGTCTCATCAGTTCCCCTGGGCAGACCATTTGTACTTCCCCCTCCAGTTGCTGCTGTGACCACGGATGCCTCCCTGATCGGGTGGGGGGGGGGGGGGCATTATCAGGGCAGAACAGTCCGGGGTACCTGGCAACCTCAAGAGTGCCAACTGCACATAAATGTCTTGGAGATGAGGGCTGTGATTTTAGCGTTGCAAGCTCTTCAGGATTCTCTTCCTACCGGGACATTTGCAATTCAAACGGACAATATGTCAGTCGTGTGGTACATCAACAAGCAGGGCGGAACCAGGTCCTACCCCTTATGTCGAGAAGCACTCAGACTCTGGCAATGGGCGATCTCTTCCCAACGGTTTCTGACCGCAATGCACATCCCTGGGAAATCCAACGTCATAGCAGACAGGCTGAGCAGAGCTATTTTCATGCCTCACAAGTGATCTCTGAATCAAGTAGTAGCGGACCAAATCTTCCGCAAATGGGGGCAACCTTGCTGCAACCTCTTTACCACCCCCTTCAACAGCAAATGCAGCAACTTCTTCTTTCTCCTACCACATTCAGAGCATTCCCCCAGAGGCGCTCTAGTCCATGATTGGCCTCAGGGACTTCTGTACGCATTCCCTCCTTTTCCCCTAATTCCCAAGCTGATTCAGAAAGCTACTGTATTGGGTTGCAGAATGATCCTCATTGCTCTGTACTGGCCTCGACAAATATGGTTTCCGTTCCTTCATCATCATCTTATCGAGCAGCCTTGGACTCTGGACCCAGCTCCAGACCTCCTGATCCATCAATCGGGCAGGCTGCATCATTCCCTACAATCTCTCAAGCTCACAGCTTGGTTGCTCCACTTCCAACCCTAGCCAGGCTTCCTCATATCTCCCAATCGGTGCATAAAATCATTTTATCATCGCACAAGTCTACCATTAGAAAAACTTATGCTAGTAAGTGGAAACGTTTTTCTTCCTGGGCAGAGGCCAAGAATATAGACCCCTTTTCAGCCCCTGTTCACCACATCCTGGAATTTCTTGCGGAGCTCTTTCATTCTGGGTCCGCCTCCGCTACAAGTAGAGTGCAGTTAGCCGCAATTTCAAATTTTCACATTGGCCTTTCAGACAGTAGTATAATGTCTCATAAGCTTTGTAAGGCCTTCCTCAAAGGAACCTCTCTGCTCAGGCCCCCGGTAAGGGATCCTCCATCCCTCTGGGATCTGAATTTGATTCTATCCTCTCTAATTTTGCCCCCCTTCGAACCTGCAGCTAACTGTTCTTTGAAGTTATTATCTTGGAAAACATTTTTTCTGGTAGCAATTACTTCAGCAAGAAGAGTTTCTGAACTGCAGGCTTTTCGTATCCGTCCCCCGTACCTAATGTTCCACAAAGACAGGGTTTCTCTTAGGGGACTAACCCTTCCTTCCTTCCTAAAGTCTCTTCTGAGAATAACTTGAACCAGTCCATTGACCTTCCTGTATTTTTTCCCAACTATTCCAACAGGGGAGAATGTAAGTTGCATCAATTAGATGTTCACAGGCAACTGCGCTTTTATTTACATAGGACTAAGGACTTCAGAAAATCGGATCAGCTTTTCCTGTCTTATGCAGAGGGCAAACAAGATCTACCAGTATCAAAAGTAACTTTATTTAGATGGCCGACTTCTATCATAATCAGCACAGGAGGAAAGAATTGCCTGTTAAACCTAAGGGCCACTCCACCAGAGCATTAGCCACTTCTGTTGCGTTTCAAGCTAGGTTGCCCATGGAATCTATTTGTGCAGTGGCCACTTGGGCAAATCCTCATACTTTCATCTCGCATTATAAGCTGGACGTGGTTTCCAGGAGCAGAGCTGATTTTGGTTCCACTGTTCTAAAGAGTCTGTTCCACTGAGCCACCCAGGATATTAGGTGCTAGGGACGCTGTCCCAACCAGCAAGAATGAAGGGCGAGATAGACAACTTAACATAAAGAAGTTATGTACCTACCATAACGTTCCATGTTAGTTGTCTCCTCTCGCCTTCTTTCTTGTGTCCCACCCTCCATCCCCCTATCCTACTAAACCGAGAAGAGTTTCTCAATGGATTTACACTGGCTGAGTCTTCTCTGACTATCCCACTCTACCTAGTAGTCTCTATAGTTGGGATTAGGTATGATAGGATAGGATTCCTTCATTACTTTGTCTGCTGTTAGTCTCAACACACGAGATCTGGGTTTCTAGCGCCAGGCATCATGTGATATGGGGAGGCCTCGAGCCGGTATGTAGCTCTCAAGCGTTAGAAGATGGCCGAGTCAGAGCCGAAGATCAGCTCTGAACCTAACCAGCAAGAAAGAAGGCGAGAGGAGACAACTAACATGGAATGTTATGGTAGGTACATAACTTCTTTTTTTATGGTATGGAGAGAGCAAGTACTTCTGAAAGAGGAGGAGATGTTGAGTTACAACTTAACAAGCGAGAACTTTTCTCGTAACTTGAACTAGTAGCGAACGTTTCCCCATTGGCTTGAATGAATTTATTAACATCAAGCCTGAACTAAAAAAAAAAATAGGTGGCTGAAGTAGCAATATTTTCATCCTGTATTGTGGATATTCTCTAGTGTAGTAGAGAACATATTAACATATTAGAGCTGCAGTGGTGGTGCTGCGGTAGCCTCACAGTAAGACGTTGTCCTTTTCGATTCTCCGCTAAAGCGTCTTCTGTGTGGAGACATGCGTGAATGGGCGTACCTTCGTTGAAGGTTATGCGTCAGGCCTGACAAGTCGGTACGTAAAAATCTACTGCCAACCGTTAGCGGACCGGAGTTCCGCTGTGGCGACCCCTAACCGGGAAAAGCCGAAAGATACAACAAGTAGAGAACATATTAGCCTTACAAGCAAAAGGTCTGAAGTTCAGTTCCTGGTATTAAAATAAAATAACATCAAATTTCAAGTTTTATGAATTTTTCACATGCGTATATTTTTAATGCATTAAACTACTGACTGATGTAAAGTAAACCTGATTTGCAACAAACTTTATTTAAACTTGGTTGCATTTTTAAATTAGTCTGAAATCCACAGGGAGTGAAGGGATGAAAGTGCTAACTAAAAAAAATCATCTTTTTTGGAGTAGCCTGCTGGAGTGGATTGGTTTAGTTGTTATTACACACACACACAATCGAAAGATAGTTTACCATAATTTTACAGAGGTGGATGTCTAGACTAATTTAGTACTTTAAGTGTAGACAATTTTTTTAAGCAGGAAGACTAAAAGCAAAGCAAAAAGATGAAATAATGTTTTTTTTTTGTTTTTTTGCATTTGCAAATAAACTAGATGGGATTTTTCCACCAGCATGTGCATTTCATTGGAGAAAAGCAGCCTGCATGTATAGGCGATTACTCATGACAGATCTAAATTGTGTGTTCTAAGTGAAATGTGCAAGGTATAATATAATACATTTTTAAACGGATATTGACAGTAGTTAAATGAAAAGAAAAAAATAAAGCAAAAAATTAAGTATGAAACCAAGTAAAGGGAGTAGTTCAGCAGATGCTCCCACAGCAGCTTTAGCATTTTAGTGCATTAAATTTAACAGTGCACAACGTAGTTTACATATTTAGTGTTTACTAAAAGCAAGTAACTTTTTTCACATCTGAGTGGGGGATATAAATATGATAAAAACAGACAGTAATATGTATAAGTGGGAACACAGGCTCTAACATATGCTTTAGCATGCCTAACTTTAACATTAGAATAATTAATACCTGTCTCTGCAGCCCCACCACTGACTTGGAGCCAGCATTTGTATTGGGAGGGGTAGACATCCTTTTTTGAAAGTGTATGTAGTTGTATGCATTTGCTGCAAGTTAATTTTTTGATTTTGTATTCATTCATTTTGATTCTTATTTATTTATTTTACATTTGTTGACCTAGATAGTCCAACTGGATACATGTCCATTGTCAGTGGAGGCCTGGGGAGAAAAGCTCCAGTTTAATTTTACAGCAGTACTAGACATTACAATATTATATATAATTCAAGATTGGGTAATACAGTTACAACAGTTTACATTCATTAAAGGGTAAAAATAAAACATAACTCAGTCACTCAACTAGATTGCTAAGTAAATAGCTGGTTACCAGATAGTTAGGTTAAAGTCACTTCGATGTAGGAGGACGATCTATGGTATATATTCGGTAGTTTATACATTAATCAGGGGTAAAACAGGGGCATAGCCACCGTGTTTTAAGGTATAGTGTAAGACTTTTCTTGAATAGGGATAGAGAGGGTTCAGCTGTGAGGCTGGCAGGGAGAGAGTTCCATGTTTTACCAACAGAATAGGCAAACAGTGCCTCCCCAGCAGAGTTGTTAGCTTTGAACATGTAGATTAGTTTTTTTGTTAGAGGATCTGAGTGCTTTGAGGTTATGGTAGGGAGTGATGATGTTTTTAGAACCAGGTATGTGCTCAGATTGGTAGAGAATCTTGTGAGCAGTTACTTGCTGATTAACCTTTAGAAGATTAGGTAGTTCCAGCCATCCTAGAAGCTTAAGGTTGCTACAGTGGTGAGTTCTGTAGGCTGTACTGGTGGCAAATCTTGCTATGTGATTATAGCAAGTGGTGAATTTGTTCAAGTCGGATTTACTCAGGTTTGTGTATAGGGGGGAGGCATAGAGGAGGGTGGAGAGTAGGTGTGAGCAGGCAATAGTGGATCTAGCTAGAGGAGTTAGGAAGGGTTTATTCCTATAAAGACAGCCAAGTGTTTTATTAACTGTTTTAATCATGTGGTTTATATGTAGGTCAAACTTGAGGTTATTGTCAATTAATACTCCGATTAGCTTAGTTGAGGGATCTGGTGAAATAATGGTGCCATTGTTAGATGTGATGGTGAAGGTCTATACAGTGGACCCTAGGAAATGGACAGAGAAGCAGCATCTTAGTTTTATTAGGATTCAAAATAAGACTGCGATTTAGGAGCCAGTTCTCAACTAAGTTGAAAGTAGTTTGAGATGAAGTCTATAGTACTGTTAGGCACATAGCTGAGCAAACTAGAGTCGAGTCATCCACATACTGGATGCATGTGGCATCTGGGATGACTTTGTATAGGTCATTTATAAATATAGAAAATAGGAGTGGTCCTAAAATAGAACCCAGAGGAACTCCCATGGTGAAGGGTAACAGGGTGGATAGATTCCCCTTCCATAGGACTGCCTGTTGTCTGCCACTAAGGTATGCCTGGAACCATCGGATAACCTGGTTGTCTAGGGAGATGGATTCCAGTGTTTGTATAAGTATTTGATGGTTTACCATGTCAAAGGCCTTAGAAAGGTCTAAGAAGATGGCAGAGGAAAGTTTGTTACTGTTACGGTTTAGGAATTCGTAAAAGGGAGAAGGGCAGTGGTAGTACTGTGGTATGGTCTGAACCCATGTTGGGAGTTTGTAAGAAGATTGTTCATGATGAGATAGCTCAGGAATTGCCTTTGAATGCATTTCTCCATTATTTTGGCAAGTGGAGACAGGATCACTATGGGTCTATAATGGGAGAGCTCAGTAGAGCTACCTCCTTTATGGAGGGGAATAACATGGGCTGTCTTCCATATAGAGGGGATGGAAGCTTCAGAGATGCTTCTGTTAATTAAGATGGATATTGGGTAGGCTACAGCATCATCAGCTTTTTGTAAATATTCTGCAGGTAGTAGGTCTGCCGATAGGGTAGTTGGTTTTAATTTTTTAATGAGTTTTTGGATAAATGATGTTGAGACAGGTTGAAAGTTGAAGTTAATTTGGGCACTGGGTGTAGTATAATTTGGATTTGGACAGCTAGGTGACAGTTGACTAGCTAGATGTTGGATAGTTTCTGTAAATAATTTATTGAAGATGTTGGCTACCTCCTCTAGTGGTTTTTCTGTTGTGGTTGAGGGGGTGGTTGATTTACCTGGTCGGAGGAGCTTATTTAGACCTGCCCAAAATTTTTGGGGTCTATTTTGGTGTTTCTGTTGTAAGTGGCAGTAGTAGGTTTTTTTTTTTGTCAGTCAGGACCATTTTTCTTTTTGTCTCATTCCTTAATCGCCTGAATTTTAGTTGATTTGTAGGGGGTTTTGTGGCTCTCCATGTTTCTCAGGCTTTATTTCTTAGTGAGATTTTTTTGTTTGGTTTCGGCTGTAAGCCAGGGGGCTGTTTTTGTTTTAGTCCTAATCGAGATGGTGCATGGTTGTCTAGTATGGCTAAGAATTTACTATTAAAGTATGCTACCGCTTCTTCAAGTGGCAGGTACTTTAGGGTTGACCAGTTGCATTGTTTGAGCTCTGTTTTAAAATTGGTGAGGTTAACGTTTTTCTTACACCTAATTATTTTATAGGTAGGTTGGTTAGGAATGTCAGCCTTATGCCTGACTATATAGGTGAGGAGGTGATCACATATATCATCAGGGAGAGTCCTGCATTGTACATGAGTGGATTACTGTTGATAAGTATCAAGTCTGTTATTATTTCTTTGTTGGAGGGTTTACTAATTCTCGCGGGGGAGGAGATAACCTGTGTGAATCCATGGAGGTTGATATGGTGAATGGGGGGGGGGGGGGTTCAGAGGAGCAGGTGGACCAGTCTGTGTTAAAGTCCCCTAGGACAATGGTTTCTTGGGGAAAGTTGTTTGACAGCCAGCATAGTACGTCTTCTAGAATTTTTATGTTGTTACCTAGGGGGTTATAGACACAGACTATATATATATATGCATTTACTTTAATTGATACTGAGCTTAGTAATGATTATTTCTACCTTATCGAAATGTGGTGATTGTGGGACAATATTGGACATTTCAAGAGTGATTTTCTATAGAACTGCTACGCCAAAACACTTCCTAGCGATACGGTCGAGCCTTAGTGTATTATACCCTAATGGAGCAACCTCATTGTCAATGGTTGATTGCTTTAGCCAGGTTTCAGTGAGGCAAAGAATGTCTGGGGAGAGGTAGTCAAGAAGGGCATGAAGGTGATGAACTTTATTTATGCTCCTAATATTTAGATGGGTAACCAGGAATGAATTAGGAGGTTTGTTAATAATTTGATTACAAGGGGGAGAGCTACTACTGGTGGCAAAACGTTCAGGTAGGTTATTTGTATAGTTTATTTTTTTTATTAGATTTTCGAACTTTTGAAAGTTCGATTATCTAATATAGACCCCAAAGGAAAAGAGGATTAACTGTGACTTTGACAGATTCTTGTATGTTTTTAGTGAAGTGAAAAGTCTGTGAAAATGTGACATGGGTTTGAACAAAGATGAGAATAATACATATAAAATATGCCTCTCAGTCATTACTGTGTACATATACACTGCAAGATGGAAACATATTAAAAAAATGTCATATATAATATGTAGCATATTCTTTTTATCAGAATATCTGTTTTGTCGCTGTAAGATGGAATGTAAATTGTCTTGCAGCTAGAGAGACTGAAAGAAGTGAGTAATTTAACTATATTGAAAAGTGTAAGGTGCAAAAAACAGTGCATTTGAATAGACATGACCATCTGAATTTGACAAAGAAAGGATTTCAAAATTGACATTGAGCAGGCCATCAAGGACAAAGGAAGGGGCTATATTAGATGATCGAACTTTCAAAAGTTTGACTGTCGTATGGTCGACACCATATGATTGAATTTTTGAAAGTTCTAACATTTTAATGGAGATCTGCGTACAGTGCGGAATGGGAAGATTTCCCTTTTCTGTGCTATAGTGCGAGCTCGGAGTTGGGATATGTAAAGAGCGGGTGATGTGGGGGTGCAAAACGTTCAGGTAGGTTATTTGTATAGTTTATTTTTTATTAGATTTTCAGACTTTTGAAAGTTTGATTATCTAATATAGGCCCCAAAGGAAAAGAGGATTAACCATGACTTTGACAGAGGCTCCAATAGCGAAAGAAGAGAAAGACTTTTAAACGTTGTGTTAGCAAGTGGTTATTATAAGATGAGTAGGATTATGCTGGCATGTATTTATTTTCCACATAGAACTACTGTTATGCAGCTCAGCAAAATTTGGGGAGAAGTGAGCTTTTAGCAGGGAAAATAAATTATGGATGTGGATTGGAACCTAATATGTTCTTCATGTTATACTGTTTACAGTCATCACACTTGGGTTATCCTGCCAGGGGTAGCCCTCAGTCGGCCCGAATACCAGAGGCTTGGTATTTCTGCATCGGTAGCTGTTGCTTAAGGACTGACGTCAGGTCGTCAGTGGTATAAAATCAGACAGCCGATGCCACTACATCAGTCTTTCTTGCTGAGGAGCCTGAAGCAGAAGCAGTTCGCACGAGTGCTGGTCGGCTGCTACCTGAGTTTTCGTTTCCAAATTGAACTTGAAGTCTTCTGAAGCTAAGTACCTTGTTGGGGATCCTTTTTTCTTGCTCTAACCATTGTCAGAAAAAGTTAACAATTGTCTTGCCTGTGGAAAACAAATACCACATCGAGAGTTCCATTCTTACTGTGTCACCTGTCTAGGCCCAGACCACGATGAACCTCACTGTTGCTTTTGTGCTTTGTTCAACGGCAATACTGTATGTCATTGGGCCCTTATTGTAGCTAAATATTTTCACTCAGTCCTCATATTCTGATATGGCTTTGGAAAGGCATCCAACTACCGATCTTCCGAAAAAAATGTAAGGATAAAGACAAGACCACACAGGTCCAAAACTGTTGAAGATACTTCCGTTAAGCTAGTTGTCAGTTCTCCGGTCCTCAGTGAGGCGCTTTTGCAGCCCCTGATGCCCGCTTCTGTGGATTCGCAGGCCGCTACCGAGACCCGTTCGGAGTCCGGTATGCCATGAGACTCTTCTTCGACTAAGGATCCTGCGTATGTCTCTACCTTGGATGGGTCCAGAGTTGCTGAGCAGGCACCGGCTTCCGAGGAAGTTCTTTGCACTACCGATACTCTACACAAACCGACGACTTCTTGCGCATCTTCAGTTCTTTCTAATACTACCGAGTTCCTAAGGCCCAGGGTATGAACTATGCCTAAAAAAAACGATGACCCAAGCTCAAGCACCTGCTTCCATGCCTCAGTCTCAAATGCTTAAAATGGTGGAAGACCTTATTGTGCTTATTAGGGGAAGCCAGGCTACCCCTTCCAAAAGAAAAATAGACTTGTCCCCAGTAGTTTTATCTGAACAGTAGTCCGATGACTCTGAGGTTTCTGAATATGAAGACATGCAATCCCTCTCTGCTTATGTCTGAAAATGGAAATTTCTCCAGCTAGACTAGCCCGGTCAACAAATGTAAAATAAATAAAATAAAATAAAAATAAATTATGATGATTCTGATGCAGAGGAATCCATTCCTTCTGCCTCTCCTGAGGATTTTTCATTTGGCGAAACCCTACATAGTTTAAGGGAGCATTTCCAATGGGAATGTCAGGACTATGCTCAGTCAAAAAAGAGACTCAGGGAATTCTTAGATTTACCATAGTACAGACCTTTAGCCATTCCTCCTGTCCTGGGCATTGTGGGTGCTGTTTTTATGGAATCCAGTTTGACTCCTGACACCCTTCCTCCTGCTCCCAGGAAACCTGACAGTTAGTACAGAGTCCCCGACTCTCACAAATTCCTTTTCAAAAATCCTACTGCTGACCCAGAGGTCATCTCCCAAGGACCAAAAGGAATTAAAGCAACCTCAGCTAAGAATCCCACCCCCTCAGACAGGGGTTCCCAAGCTTTAGACAGATGGAGTAAAAAAGTATACACCTCTGCAACTCTTGCTTTTAGAGCACTAATTTGTCATTTCCACATGCTGAAATATCAGCAGCATACCATGGAACTACTCAAACAAAAAATATATTCCTTTCCTGCTTGTGCAGAAAATAAAGAATTATAAGAACTTATGCATTCTGCAACCGAAGTTACTAAGCACACCTTGTAATGTGGCTTTGACGCCCTAGAAACATTTTGCAGGGCAGCAGTCACTGGTTCTGTCCTTCGAAGGCGTTCTTGGCTTAAGGAACAGACCTTGCTAGACCATGTCAAATCAAAATCATTGGACGCACCATTAAACAAAGACAATTTGTTTGGCACCAAGGCAGAAGAGGTCTTAAAGATGGAAGAAAAAGCAAAATCTATGCAGACAGTTAAAGACTTTTTACAGGTCCAGCCTCTGAAGTTCAGTAGACATTGCCCCTCCAAGCACTGGTCCTTTCTGGCCCCCTCCAGGCCAGCTCAGCCCAGACCCAGGGAAAGCAGACCCCCCCCCCCCAGACAGCAGTTCCAGGGAATGCAGAGATCTAAGCAATGGAGTTCCTCCACTTCAAAAACAGGGAGTGCTAAGCCACCCCCTTATGGTAAGAACTCACATTGACTTAACACCTCCACCCCTTACCTCTGCCTATCTGCTTGTGCCCCTAGGAGAAAAACTCTCCATCCATGCAAACAACTGGGCCTCTATCACCAACGACCAATGGGTCCTCAACATAGTGTCCCAGGGGTGCAAATTTTATTTCCACACTCTGCCAACCCCAAAAGGGTTCCCAGATCTTCCTCCAAACCAGTGGGCAGAGGCCAAAAAGCAAGTCCTGTCCCTGCTTTCCGTGAGGGCAATACAGCATGTTCCTGCAGACCAGATAGACCAAGGTTTCTATTCCAGACGCTTTCTGGTATTCTCGATCTAGCCATTCTAAACACCTTTCTGGTGATACCAAAATTCAGAATGCTCACCCTCCAGCAGCTTCTTCCTGTGCTTTCCAAGGATGCTTGGTTAGCCACCCTAGACCTAAAAGAAGCCTACCTACACATGCCAATCAGGGAATCTTGCAGGAAATATCTACATTTCAAGGCAGGATCTATGCACTTTCAGTTCTCTGCGCTTCCCTTTGGCTTATCCACTGCTCCCAGAGTTTTCACAAAATGCCTGGCTCCAGCCATTGCTTTTTGCAGACAAAGAAATATTCAAATTTACCCCTACTTAGACAATTGCCTGTTTCAGGCAGATGGTCATGAAAAGCTGTTATAGCACCTGACCTTTGTAAAGGACCTACTGACCTCCCTGGGGTATACTAAAAACGAAAGGAAATCAAAACTAGTCCCCACACAAAAAATTGTATTCCTGGGAGCAAGCCTGGACACAGCGTCCCAGATGGTATTACTTAGTCCAGAAAAACAAGCCTTACCTGACAGGCTACTTCTCTCAACTAGCCACCAGAACCCAGTTATCCGCAAGGAAAATCCTGCAAGCTCTAGGGTTCATGGCCTTCTGCATTCTAATCATTCCATATGCCAGACTGCATTTGAGGAAACTACAGTGGTACCTGAAAGCCTTTGGTGTCAACACACTCAAGACCTGGAAACTATCATACCTATGATACCTGTCTAAGGAAATATTTTCTTTGGTGTGTTAGCAGAATGCAACCACAACAAGGGACTTCATTTCTCACAACCCCACACCACCCAGACCCTCACCACAGATGCATCAGACTATGCCTGGGATGCACACCTGGACAAGCAGGTGCATTCAGGGCCATTGGAGTCCAAATCAAATACATCTGCTTATCAACCAAAAAGAGATGCTAGCTGTTAAGCACGCCCTGACAGGTTTCACACCCTACTCTCCCAGGGGCTTCTAGTGATCAAAACAGACAACACCACACTGATGTGTTATGTCAACAAGCAGGGAGGGACTCACTCTTATCCTCTCTGCAGGCTCTCCATGATACTTTGGTACACTGCCTCAGCCATGCAAATACACCTGCTAGCATAATTCCTGCCAGGCTCCCTAAACTCGCTGGCAGACGACTTAAGGAGGAACCTGCGAGACCCACATGAGTGGCAGCTAGACCACAGAACCTTCAACCTTGTAACCCAGAAATGGGGCACCCCCGAAGGTGGACCTCTTTGCCTCCCACTCCAATCAGCTCAGCAAATCCTGCACCAGGGAACTTCACAGCAAGGCCTGGAAAGTAGATGCTGTATCCTTCCAATGGGTAAACCTTTCAATCTATGCATTTCCCCCTCTACCACTCATTTCTAGGGTACTGCTCAAAATAAGGGAGGAAAAACCAAGGGTAATCTTGATTGCCCCAGACTGGCCATGCCAGCACTGGTGTATCCACTGTTGCGCAGCCCGTCACTGCTGCCATCATGGTACCTACCTCAGTTCCCAACACTCCTGACCCAGAAGAATGGAGAATTCATGCATCCACAATTGCAAACCCTGAACTTGGCAGTCTGTCTTCTTCCCTGACCTCTCCTTAAGCTGCCAGCCTAAGCAAACAAATCCTGGATGTTATACGTGAGCCAAGACGCCCCAGCACTAGAAAATCCTATGCTGACAAGTGGAAAAGGTTTTGCACCTGGATCCAGGCTAAGGGAGCCGAAACAGCACAGCCCTCCCTTCCTCTCATCCTGGATTACCTAGCGGACCTACTACACAGGGGTCTATCCTTTTCTTCTATTAAAATTCATGCCTCTGCCATCTCTGCTCAGAGCCGCCTCTCTTCTCACACCCTCTCATCAAACAGTTCCTAAGAGAGGTTAACAACTTAAGGCCATCCAGAAGAGCTCTTGCCCCAGCTTGGGACCTTAACTTTGTGTTGGAAAAGCTCACCCTACCCCCCTCTGAGCCTATAGTTCAGCAGAGTTAAAATTCCTCTCTTGGAAAACAGCCTTGCTTCTGGCCATCACTTCAGCTAGAAGAGTTTCAGAGCTACACGCACTCATGGCTGTAGAGCCTTTCATAATTTTCCATGCTGACAGGGTCTCCCTCAGGACTAAGCCATCCTTCATGCCTAAAGTGGTGTCCAGTGTGGCTCTAAACCAATCCATTCATTTGCCCACCTTTTTCCCTAACCCACAAAATAAGGGGGAAGGATTTTGCACTCTCTAGATGTGCATAGACAGCTCAGATTCTATCTGGACAGGATTAAATCTTTTAGAAAAACTGATCAATTGCTAGTAAGCTTCGCAGCAGGGGCAGAGGGCAAGGCCATATCCAAACAAACAATCTGCAAATGGATAGCACACTGCATCTGTTTCTGCTACAGCACAGAAAACTGCTCCCAAAGGGGATCAGGATGCATTCCACCAGGGCAACCTCCACCTCTACAGATTTTCTCAGAGGGGTCCCCACCAGAGACATCCTGGAAGCTTCAACATGGACTTCTGTTCATACCTTCACCAAGCATTGCCACCCGCCTATCTTCTCCAAATCCAGGGCAGGCTTTGACACCGCAGTCTTGCAGGGCATCCCAGCCCCTAGTCGTCTTGACTGCCTCCACCCTTTTCTTCACCTTTGGGAATCAACCCAAGTGTGATCACTGCAACAGTGAAACATGAAGAACATAGTACAGTTGTGTACACTTAACATAAATGTAGATGTTCAAGTGTATTTACTGTTGCAGTCCTGGTTTCCCACCCTGCATCCCTCTTGTCTCTCTCTCTCTCTCTTCCTCTCTCCATACAAGGAATTTTTGGTATTTACTTTCTAATGGTGGTGTTCTTCCATCATAACCTAGCTCCCTATTTGGGGGGCTCATGACAGTTGGGGCAAGAAAAACTGTTGTAATGACATCGGCTGCCTGATTATATACCACTGACGAACTGACGTCAGTCCTGGAGCAACAGCAACCGACGCAGAAATACTAAGCCTCTGATATTTGGGCCGACTGATATCCCTGACAGGATAACCCAAGTATGATGACTGTAACAGTGAATACACTTGAACATCTACATTTATGGTAAGTGTACGCAACTGTACTTCATCAATAGTGAAGAAGCACTGGAGAACCTAAAAGTCAAAATATAAGAAGAGATGGTACATTTGTGAAGAAATACATGAGAATATTTGGTGTAGAGGATGTGTGAATATGGTAGCAAGAACTCTGCATTTATGTATTCTTCCCAAGTTACTGGGCTAGACTGGCAAGAAACTGTATTTCTGGGGAGTATGTGTATTTACTTAAAAGATTTGAGACCCATCCGGTAACTACATGAGATTATGCATCAATGAAAGTAAAGACAAAAGATGCAGGGTCATTGTTATCATCATCGACTCCACCCCCCCCCTTTATTTATTTATTTTTTTATTATTATTTACATGAGGTCAGGGTGTTTCTTCACTTGTCGCCATCTCTCCCTATTCAGTGCCACTCTCCTACTTTCTCATGCCTGACTGTTGCAGGTCTTCTCTCATGCAATCCATTTACTTCTGTGCTGGATGCCCTTATTTCCTCTTGCCTTCTTTCTGTCCCAACTCAGCTTCACTTGATTGTCTTATGCTTTCCTGCACATATGCCTGAACCACCACAATCTGTTCTCTTTGACCTTTTCTGCAGAACGGAGAGGTATGCAGCTATTATAAAGGGTGGCTTGGTGAATTCTACCAGGTTTAACCAGAAGGACATTAATAAATTCACCAATCAAAAGTGCATGATCCCTAAATATCCTTATATATTACCTGGACTTTAAGAATATTGAACATATTTGCGAGAACTGGCCTGTTCTTTCCTGTGATGAAGGGACCCAGCAGTTGGTTAATAGCCAGCCCACATTTACATACAAAAGGAAACCTAATATCAAAAGTTTATTGGAGCGACCTTGTTTTGACTCCGTTATCAGACTACTGGTGACTCCGAAATGTGGAAGATGGTCCTCAGTGCTGTTACAATGAGAATAATTACATGGGTTCCCTAGTAGACATGATCATGAAATGTGTAAGGGTGCAAGTTTTATTGCTGTTCTGAAAGGGTGGTATACATTGAGGTTTGCACTCAGTTTCAAGTGTTTTATGCAGGAAAAACGAACAATGCGTTCAACAAAATAATCTATCTGCATGTTTATAGTATACATAAGACTGACAGCAAGAGTGCTTTTGCTAGGCATTCACTATTTTTCTCTAGGTTTTAAAAGATTCAAGATGGTCTTCGTGTTTCACTGTTGCAGTCATCACATTTGGGTTATCTGCTAGCAGTAGCCCTCAGTCGGCCTGATTATCAAAGTCCTGAGTCCTGTGTTGGTTGCTGTCTCATCTTCAGTGACATCAGGTAGTCAGGGGTATAAAGCATGCAGCCAATGCCATTACATCAGGCTCTCTTGCCTTGTGGTGCCCGACGCAGAAGCAGTTCGCAAGTGGCAATCTGCTGACTCCTGAAATTTTCGTTTTCGAGTTTCAGATCCGAAGTCTTCAACTAAGCTAAGTATCCCATTGGGGGTCCTTTTTCTTGCTCTAAACCGATGTCAGTAAAATTTAACAATTGTACTTCTTGTGGAAAGCAAATATCTCCTAAAGATTTTCATTCGTACTGCATTCCTTGCCTAGGCCCAGACCACAACGTATCTCGCTGTCGGTTTTGTGCCTTATTCAAACATCGAACTATTCGTTGGTTCATTTTCGCATCTAAATATCTTGGTACTCTGTTCAATTATCCAGAAATGGTTTCGGTAAGCCATCCGACTACTGACATTTCAAAAAAACGCAAAGATAAATACAAGAGATGGACCGCATCGGTCCAAAGCTGCCGACGATGCTTCTCCTAAATTAGTCGTCAGTTCACCGGAACTCAGTGAGGTGCTTTCGCAGCCCCAGATACCCGCTACTTCAGATTCGCAGGCCTCTACTGAGACCCATTCGGAGTCTGTTATGCAGTGAGATGCTTCGACTGTGGAACCTGCGGATATCTCTACCTTGGATGGGTCAGAGCCACTGTGCAGGCACCGGCTTCTGAAGGTGTATTCAGGCCTACTGACTCGCATATCAAATCGATGCCATCTTCTTCTTCAAGGCCTAAAACTCGGTCCATGCCCAGAAAACCGACGCCCAGACCGTGTGGTCAGGCCCCTATGCCTAAAAAACAAATGATAAGAATGGCTGAAGACCTTATTACTCTTATCAGGGGAAGCCACCGTTCTCCCTCTAAGAGACCTAGGACTTATTTTCCTTCTGATTATTCTTATCAGGATTCTGAAATTTCTGTTTTCTCTGATGACCAGGATTTGCCCTTATCTACCTACGAGGATTCTGATGCAGAGGACTCCATTCCCTCTGCTTCCCCTCCAGAGGATTTCTCTTTTGGTGAAACCTTTCGTACTCTTAAGGGATCATTTCTGCTGGGAAAGCCAGGATTACTCTGACTCCAAAAAGAGGCTTAGGGAATTCTTACTCCTGCCTCAACACAGGCCTTTAGCTATCCCTCCTGTACTGGACATTGTAGATGATGCCTTCTCGGAATCTAGCCTGGCCCCTGACACTTTACCTCCTGCTCCTAGAAAACCTGATAGGTATTACAGGGTACCTGACTCTCACAAGTTCCTCTCTAAAAAATCCTACTGCGGATCCTGAGACCATTTCACAGGGGACCCAAGGGCATTAAGGTTACTACGGCCCAAAATCCTACCCCCTCTGATAGAGATTCCAGGTCGCTGGATAGATGGGGTAAGAAGATATACACTTCTACAACTTCGGCCATTAGGGCCTTAAACTGCCAGTTTCATATGTTAAAGTATCAGCAGCATATTATTGGATTGCTTAAACAGAAAATGCTGTTGATTCCTGACTGTGCTGAAAATAAAGAATTACAGGATTTAATGCATTCTGCTGAACAAGTTGGAAAGCATACTTTGCTCTGTGGTTTTGATTCATTAGAGGCATCTTGCAGGGCTACTGTCACTGGGTCTGTACTTAGAAGGCATGCTTGGCTTAAGGAGCAATCTTTGCCAGATCATGTTAAAGCTGAATTACTGGAAGCTCCCTTAAACCAAGACCGCCCGTTTGGCAACAAAGCAGAAGTACTACTTAAAAAGATGGAGGAAAAAGCTAAATCTATGCAAATTGTTAAAGATTTCCTGCAAGTACAGCCTCCCAGATTTAGTAGGCAATGGCCCTCTAAGAATTGGTCCTTTCCTGCCACTTCCAGGCCTTCTCAGTCCAAACCCAGAACCAGCAGAACACCCAGGCTTCAGTCCCAAGGTACTCACAGGCCTAAGAAGTGGGAAGCTCCCACTTCCAAAGCAGGGAGTTGTAAAACTCTTCCCCCTATGGTAAACTGTCTCAATGACTTAACTTTAAACCTTCCAAGCCCTACTCAACTGACTGTTCCTTTAGCGGGAAAGATTGCCCTGCATGCAAATAATTGGGAACTCATTACCCAGGACAAATGGATTTTAATTATAGTCTCCCAAGGATACAGATTCCACTTCGACTCCTTATCAACCCCAAATGGTTGGCCAGACCTGCCCCCAGATCAGTGGGCAGAGGCTCAAAAGCAGGTTCTCTCTCTTTTAAGCATCAGGGCTATTCGACCTGTCCCAGAAAAAGAATGGGGCCAAGGTTTCTACTCAAGGCATTTTCTGGTACCCAAAAAAGACCATTCCTGGTGTCTTATCCTGGACCTGTCTGTCCTAAACACATTTTTGGTAATCCCAAAATTCAAGATGCTAACTCTTCATTAGCTGCTTCCCATGATAGGCAAAAATGCCTGGTTGACAACATTGGATTTAAAGGAAGCCTACCTGCACATCCCAATAAGGAAATCTTGCAGAAGATACCTACACTTCAGAGCAGGCTACATGCATTATCAGTTCTTTGCACTGCCCTTTGGCTTATCTACTGTGCCCAGGGTATTCACAAAGTGCCTAGCTCCAGTCATTGCATTTTGCAGGCAAAGAAATATTCAAATATACCCATACCTGGACGATTGTCTATCAGGCAGAAAGCCAAGGACATACTACTAAATCATTTGCCATTTGTAAAGAAATTGCTAACCTCTCTGGGGTACACCATAAAGGAAAATAAATCACATCTTGTACCCTGACAAATTGTATTCCTGGGAGCAAGCTTGAATACAAATTCCCAGATGGCCTACCTCATGCCAGAGAAACAAGTTCATTTGACAGCCTACTTTAAACTACTGGCCACAAAGACCCAGCTATCTGCAAGGAAAATACTGCAAGCCCTGGGGTTCGTGGCCTCTTGCATTCTACTAATTCCATATGCAAGACTGCATATGAGGAAACTACAATGTTATCTAAAAAGCCTATGGTGTCAACATTCTCAGGATCTGGAATCAATTATTCCTATCATACCTTGTCTACAGATAGAGTTCCTTTGGTGGGCAGAGGCCTGCCACCAAAACAAGGAACTGCCATTCACTCTACCCCCTCCCGCCCAAACCCTAACAACAGACGCATCAGACTATGCATGGGGGGGGGGGGCTCACTTGGCAGGGCAGTGCATTCTGGAAAATGGAACCCAAGTCAAATGCACCTGCATATCAATCAAAAAGAAATGTTAGCTGTACAAAATGCTCTGACAGCCTTCAAGGACCACATTCTTCCAGGACAGTTATTGGTAAAGACGAACACCACCACTGTTATGTGGTACATAAACAAGCAGGGGGGGAACTCACTCAAACCCTCTCTGCAGACTAGCCATGGCTCTGTGGAACACAGCCTTGAGCTATCAAGTGCACCTACAGGCTCAATTCCTGGCAGGAAAACTAAATACATTGGCTGACCACCTAAGCAGAAACCTCATGGACCCACATGAGTGGAAACTGGAGCCAAAGATATTCAACATGTTGAGAAACATATGGGGTAGCCCAGAGATGGACCTGTTTGCTTCCCCCCAGAACTACCAATTGGACAAATTCTGCACAAAGACTTCCCACAGTCAAGCTTGGAAAGTGGATGCCCTGTCTTTTACCTGGGGAAAGCCTCTTAGTTTATGCCTTTCCCCCTCTGTCTCTTCTCTCTAAAGTGCTGCTAAAGATCAAACAGGACAAACCAAGGACAATACTGATTGCACCAGACTGGCCACGCCAACACTGGTACCCCCTCTTGCACAGTGTGTCACTGCTGGCACTATGGTACCTGCCACAGACCCCTGTCCTGTTGTCCCAGCAGGAGGGTCAAATTCTGCACCCACAGCTTCAAACCCTGAACCTGGCAGCCTGGCTAATTACCTGATCTCTCCATTACCACCCCTCAGTAAGCAAGTGATGGATGTCATTCTGGAGGGAAGGAGGCCTAGTACTAGAAAATCCTATGCTGAAAAATGGAAAAGATTCTGTTCCTGGAGCCAAATTCAGTGGATGGGCACAGCAGCGCCCAATTTACCTCATATTCTTCAATACTTAACTGAGATGCTTCACAAGGGCCTTTCCTTTTCTTCCATCAAAATTCATGCCTCAGCCATTTTGGCTCATTACAATACAGAGACAGCCCTCTTTTCTCATCCACTGCTGAAGCAATTCCTCAATGGGGCCAAAAACTTAAGACCACCTAGGAGAGCCCCTACTCCAGCCTGGAACCTTAACTTTGTGTTGGAATAGCTCACTATACCTCCCTTTGAGCCAGCTGCAAATGCAGAGTTGAAATTCCTTTCTTGGAAAACAGCCTTCCTTCTAGGCATCACTTCAGCAAGAAGAGTGTCTGAATTAGAGGCCCTCATGGCAGTGGAGCCTTTCATCATCTTTCTTGCGGACAGGGTGTCCCTCAGGACCAATCCCTCCATGCCCAAGGTGGTATCCTTTGTGACCCTTAATCAGTCCATTCATTTGTCAACCATCTTTTCTAATCCACAGAACAAAGGGGAAAGAATACTGCATTCCTTGGACATGCACAGACAGCTTAGATTTTACTTGGACAAGACTAAGCCTCTCAGGAAATCTGAACAGCTGCTGGTTGCATTTGCTGCAGGGGCAGAGTGGAAGGCCATTTCAAAGCAAACCATTTCTAAGTGGATAGGCCATTGCACTCATTTCTGCTATAAGCACCATGGAAAACCTACCCCATAAGGGGATAAGACCACACTCAACCAGGGCTGCATCTACCTCTACAGCCTTTCTCAGAGGTGTCCTTACCAGGGACATCCTTGAAACTGCTACCTGGAGTTCTGTACATACCTTCACCAAGCATTACCACTTGCCAATTTTTTCTAAATCCAGAACTAGCTTTGCCACTGCAGTTTTGTAGGGCCTTATAGCTGGTCCTAATGCTATCTAATTACCTCCTCCCATCCTTAGCTTTGGGAATCTACCCAAATGTGATGACTGCAGCAGTGAAACATGAAGAACATAGTACAGATGTTCATCGTGTTTCACTGTTGCAGTCATGACTGTAGGGTTCTCCCCTGCCAGCAGGCAGTCCTCGGTTGGCCAGAATCCCAAAGTCTGGGTCCAGCGTCGGCTGTTCAGCCATGCTCCCTGACGTCAGAGCGCCAGGAGTACAAAGCTGACAGCCGACGCCATGTTCTTCAGTCTTTCTTGCCGTGCGGTGATAGCAGTTCGCAAGTGCCGGTCGGCTGACTCCTGACAATTTTTTCTAAACAAACTTCAGTCTGAAGACTTTCTTCTCCTACTCAAAGCTAAGTACCCCGTTGGGGAAACTTTTTTCTTGCTCCAGTCCAATGTCAGAAAAAGTTAATAATTGTATTTCATGTGGGAAGCAAATACCTCATAAGGATTTTCATTCTTACTGTATTCCTTGCTTAGGCCCTGACCACGACGTAGCTAGTTGTCGGTTTTGTGCTAGATTCAATCAACGTACTATTAAACGAAGGTACGATTTTGCATTTCATTACTTCGGTAGGCATTTTAATTACAAAATGTCGTCTGATACAGTTCCAGCTACCGGAGTTCACAAACGACGCAAGGACAAAGACAGGCCTCCAAGGTCCAAATTAGACGATATCGCACAAGCAGAGCCAGCTTCAGGTTCGGCCGTCGTCAGTGAGGCGCTTTTGCAGCCCCTGTCGTCTGCCATTTCGGAACCGATAGCTGAAACAGACTCCCACAAGGAGCCAACTAGGCCTTTGAATATTTCTGTTGCAGGACCTTCGGACAATGCTCCTTCGGATGGGTCCAGAGCCGCTGTGCAGGTACTGGCATCCGAAGGGGTTTTCAGGCCTATTCAGCTTCTAATAAAGGCAAAGCCAAAGACTCCTTCCAAATCAAAGACTGCAGCCCAGGCCTTTTCTGATCTGGCTCCCAAGTCTCAAACAGTTACTTAAGATGGCGGATGACTTGCTTACTATGATTAGGGGTTCACATCCCCCTCCAGATAAAAGGCCAAGGCAGGAAGTTTATTATGACTCCTCTGATCAGGCTTCTGTTTCTTCAGTTTCTTCTTCTGACCAGGAATATTCTTTCCCTCCTTATGAGGATTCTGATGCTGAGGAATCCATTCCTTCAGCTTCTCCCCCTGAGGATTTCTCTTTTGGGGAAACTTTGCTGAAATGAGGGAACATTTCCACTGGGAAGGACAGGAGTATTCAGAATCTAAGAGAAGACTAAGGGATTTTCTTCTTCTTCCCTAACATAGACCCCTGGCTATTCCTCCTATTTTAGATATTGTGGATGATGCTTTTTCGGAGGCTAACTTAACTCATGATTCTTTTCCTCCAGCTCCTGTTAAGCCAGACAGATACTATAGGGTTCCTGATTCCCACCAGTTTTTTTTCAAGAACCCTACTGCTGACCCTGAAACCATTTCTCAGGGTCCTAAGGGCATAAAGGCCACTTCTGTTAAAAACCCCATTCCCACTGAGAAGGATTCCATATCTTTAGAAAGATGGGGCAAAAAATGTAAACTTCTGCTACTTTATCTATTAGGGCTTTAAACTGTCAGTTTCATATGCTGAAATACCAGCAATTTCTCCTGTCTGTTCTAAAACAAAAGCTAACTTCCATTTTCGCCTGTGCAGATGATAAGGAGCTACATGACTTAATGCATGCCACTGAACAAGTTGGGAAGCATGGTTTACACTGTGGATTTGATGCCTTGGAGGCTTCTTTTAGGACTGCTGCCTCTGGCACAGTAATTAGAAGGCATGCATGGTTAAAGGAACAAAATTTGCCAGATCAAGTAAAAGCTAAATTATTGGATGCTCCTGTTCAGCATAATGTTTTGTTTGGATCTAAAGCTGAGAAGTGATTAAAAAGATGGAGGACAAGACAAAATCCATGCAAACAGTTAAAGATTTCTTACAAGTACGGCCACCCAGATTTAGTAGGAATTGGCCTAAAAAAATTGGTCCTTTCCCAATTCAGACAGGCCTCAGAGGGGTAGATACAGACGCTCCCGAGGAAGGCCTCAAATGCAAGCCTCTTATAGACCAAGACAGTGGACTGCTTCCATCCCTAGGGGAGGAGAGGACAGGTTGCAAGCTCATAGGAAACGGACTCAATGACTCCCTCTGTTGGGCTGCAGGAACTTCTTGCCTGGAAGCCCCTCTCGGAGGAAAACTTTCTCTTTTTCACCTAAATTGGACTCATATAACCCAAGACAAGTGGGTTCTGGATGTAGTTTCAAGAGTTTACAAATTCCATTTTCATACCCTACCAAGGCCAAGCGGATGGCCAGATCTTCCAAAACATCAATGGTCAGAGGCCTTAAACCAGGTGAAAGCTCTCTTGGCTATGAAAGCCATAGAACTAGTTCCACTTTCAGAGATGGGACAAGGTTTTTACTCAAGGCTCTTTCTAGTCCCCAGGAAGCAAAATTCATGGAGACCCATTCTGGATCGGCTAGTCTTGAACACTTTTCTAGAGATACCAAAATTCAGGATGCGTACTCTACAGCAGCTACTTCCAATGCTGACCAGAAATGCATGGATGGTAACTTTGGATTTAAAGGAGGCATATTTACACATTCACATCAGACAGGAACGCAGAAAATACCTCAGGTTCAAGGCCGGATGGAGGCACTATCAATTCTCTGCACTGCCCTTTGGATTGTCTACTGCGCCCAGAGTCTTCACCAAATGCCTGGCTCCAGTAGTAGCTTATTGCAGACTCAAGGGAATTCAAATTTACCCTTATCTGGACGACTGTCTTATTCAGGCAGACAGCAAGGATGTCTTACTCCAGCATCTAGAGTTTGTTCAGAATCTTCTCAAGTTCCTGGGATTCACTGTAAACATAAAAAAGTCAAATTTGACACCCTCACAACAGATAATTTTTCTGGGCGCTTCTCTAAACACAACAACCCAGATGGCATTTCTGACATACGAAAAACAATTGCAGCTGGCGTCAACTTTCAAAACCTTGGCAACTTTAACTCGGCTATCTGCAAGGAGATTCCTGCAGGCTTTGGGTTACATGGCCTCCTGCATCCTTCTCGTACCATATGCAAGACTACATTTGAGGAAAATACAGTGGTACCTAAAAAGTGTATGGTCTCAGCATTGCCATCGTTTAGACATACTGATCTCCGTCCTGCCTTGTTTTCAAAAGGAATTTCTTTGGTGGTCCAAGGCATGTACTCTAAACAAAGGAAAACCCTTCTGTCTGCCTCCTGCCACTCAGATACTGACCACGGACGCCTCAGATTATGCATGGGGAGGCCATTTTCAGGGCAACTGTCTGCAGGGCCTTTGGACAAAGGATCAGAAGCACCTGCATATCAATTTAAAGGAAATGTTAGCCGTTCAGAAAGCTCTATTGGCCTTCAGGAATCTTCTGCAACCAGGACAACTACTGATATGGACAGACAACACCACAGTTATGTGGTACATAAACAAGCAAGTGGGATCTCATTCCTATCCCCTTTGCAGACTAGCCATGGATCTTTGGAACACAGCTCTAGCTTGCAATCTGGACCTTCAAGCACAGTTTCTACCAGGGAAGCAAAACTTCCTGGCAGATAGTCTGAGCAGAAACCTTTCAGACCCACACGAATGGATGCTGGACACCGAAATATTCAAGATGATTACTGCAGTCTGGGGATGTCCTCTTTGCATCCCACCTCAATCATCAATTACAGATTTTTTGCACCAGGACTTTCCACGAACAAGCTTGGAATGTGGATGCACTATCATTCAGTTGGAGAAACCTCTCGGGATATGCCTTTCCGCCTCTTCCTCTTCTTCCACAGGTATTATTAAAGATCAAACAGGACAAGCCCAAGATGATAATCTTGCTGGCCCCAAATTGGCCTCGACAGTTTTGGTACCCAACACTGAAAAACCTTTGTCTGGAGCCCCCTTGGGTTTTACCACAGACTTCGAACCTTTTGTCCCAACACCAGTTTCAGGTTCTACACTCCCATGTCAAAACTCTCAGCCTGGCGGCCTGGTTAATCCAGGGTCTTTGAATCATTCTCTCCTACCCAAGCAGGTTATGGATGTCATTTTAGAAGCCAGACGTCCTAGCACTAGAAAATCTTATGCAGGAAAATGGAAAAGATTTTGTTCCTGGATGCAGGCTCAGGGTTCTGATCCTCTTATTCCTAACATTCCTCAGATTTTACTTTACCTGACAGACCTCTTACATAAGGGTCTCTCTTTCTCTTCCATAAAGATTCATGCCTCTGCTATTTCTGCTCATTATAATACAGATCCTCCAATCTTTTCCCACCAGCTCATGAGACAGTTCCTCAGAGGAGCTAAGAACTTAAGGCCCCCTAGATCTCCTCCCATTCCTGCTTGGGATCTCAACTATGTTTTGGAAAAGCTCACCTTACCTTCTTTTGAGCCTGCTGCCACATCTGACATCAAGTTTTTATCTTGGAAGACAGCCATCCTGTTAGCTCTGACCTCTGCCAGGAGAGTTTCAGAGTTGCAAGCTCTTATGGCTGTAGAACCTTATATTATTTTTCATCAAGACAGGGTGTCTTTAAGGACTAATCCTGCTTTCATGCCTAAGGTGGTTTCCAAAGTGGCTTTAAATCAAACTATTCACTTGCCATCTTTTTCCCCACTCCTCAAAATAAAGGGGAAAGGATCTTACATTCCTTGGAAGTACACAGACAACTACGTTTTTACCTGGACAGAACCAAGGACATCAGGAAATCAGACATTTGTTTGATGTTCTTCATCTCACATTGCTGCAGTCCTTACACTTGGGTAGTCCGCTGTCCTCGGTCGGCCCGAATATCAAAGTATTAGGCTGACGTCGGTCAAGGCGCTTAAGACTGACATCAGGACGTCAGGGTACAAATGCGCATGACCGACGTCATATCCTCAGTCTTTTTTGCCACATGGTCCGATGAAGAAGCAGCGTTGCAAGTGCCGTTCGGCGTTCTGAAATTTTTCGAATTCGGAGTTTCAGACAGAGTCAAAGTTGGCTAAGTACCCCGTTGGGGAATATTGTAGTTTTTTCTTGCCTCAGTGGTTTACCGGATGTCAGAAAAAGTGAATAACTGTATTTCTTGTGGGAAACAGATACTGCATAGAGATTATCATACTTTGTGTATTCCTTGTTTGGGGCCTGAGCACAACGTTGTTGGGTGTCGCTTTTGTGCTAGGTTCAATAAGCGCACTATTAAGCGAAGGTTAGATTGTGCCAGGTTGGTTTTCGGGAAGCGGTGCAATTATAATATGCCGTCGGATGCTCCGACGCCCGCTTCTTCGAAGAAGCGCAAAGACAAAGCAGCTAAGCCCAGGCAAGAAGAGTCGTCTGCGGACGCCGGTTCTTTAGAGGCGTCAGTGGAACTGGTGGTTCCCGAGGCTTCTCTGGAGTCCCAGGGGGAGACTTTGATATTGCAGGATGTGGCCTCTCAGGAGGCAGGTCAGGCTGAAGGGGCTTCTCAGGTTACTGTACTCCCTCCCTTCCTAGGGTGGTTAGGCCCTCTCCTTCTGTTTCCAAGGCTTCTCCCAGAGGCAGGCCAGGTTTAGCTTCTGTTGGTGTCACTCCTAGTTCTTCAGGATCTGTGCCCAAGAAGCATATGCTTAAAATGGCAGAAGATTTAATTACTTTGATTAGAGGTTCTTTGCCCTCCTGATAAGAGGCCTAGGGTGGAACCAGAGTTGGGGAGTTTTGAGCAGGCTTGGATGTTTCAGAGTCTTCGGCTGAAGACTTGCAGGAGTATTCTCCTTATTCTGATTCTGATGTGGATGATTCTACTCCTTCTGCTTCTCCTCCAGAGGATTTTTCTTTTCAGAGACTCTTCATTCCATGAGGGAGCATTTTAAGTGGGAAGGTCAGGACTTCTCTGATTCCAGGAAAAGGCTTAGGGAATTTTGCTTTTACCCCAGCATAGGCCTTTGGCTATACCACCTGTTCTGGATGTTGTGGAAGATGTGTTTGCAGAGGCTTCACTTAATCCTGATTCTTTGCCTCCTGCTCCTGTTAAACCGGACAGGTATTACAGGGTGCCTGAAGCTCATAAATATCTTTATAAGAGTCCTAGGGCGGACCCAGAAACTGTTAGTCAGGGACCTAAGGGCCAGGGCCTCTGTTGTAAAAAATCCGGTTCCTCCAGATAAAGAGGCCAGGGCTTTGGATAGATGGGGAAAGAAAGTTTATACTTCTTCCACCTTAGCTATGAGGGCTTTGAATTGCCAGTTTCACATGTTGAAATATCAAAACTATCTTCTTTCTCAATTGAAGTCTAAGGTAGATGCTCTGGCGGAAGGTATTGAGTGTAAAGAATTACAAGATTTGGTACATGTTTCTGAACAGGTGGGTAAGCATTCTTTACAATGTGGTTTTGATGCTGTACAGGCCTCGTCTAGGGTGGCTGCCACTGGGTCAGTTCTTCGCAGGCACGCCTGGCTGAGGGATCAGAATTTATCTGAACATGTTAAGACAAGGATTTTGGATGCTCCTTTACAGTCTGATGTGTTGTTTGGTTCACCTGTGGAGGCAGTCTTCAAGAAAATGGAAGACAAGGCTAAGTCTATGCAGACTGTTAAAGATTTTTTACAAGTTCAGCCTCCGAGGTTTAGTAGGAATTGGCCTGCTAAGGGGTGGACGTACCCTTCTTATGATTCACAGTCTAGGGGTAAATCTAGACGTGGTAGGGGCAGAGCTCAGGGCTCTTTCAGACCTAGAACAGGGAGTTCACCTGCACAGTCTTCGGGTGAGGGCAGGGGCCAGTCCTTTCGTAAACAGGCCCAATGACCTACCTTTTTAGCTGCCAGAGCATTCTTGTCTGGCAGCACCTTTGGGAGGAAGGTTGGCACTCTTCAAGGGAAATTGGAGTTTAATTACCCAAGACAGATGGGTATTGGATATCATACACCAAGGTTACAAGTTTTATTTCCATACCTTGCCTCCTTTCAAAGGCATGCCAGACGTTCCTCCTCAGCAAAGAATAGAGGCTCACAAACAAATTTCTCTGCTGCTTCAAATAGGGGCCATACAGCCGGTCCCTCTGCCAGAAGTGGGCCTAGGATTTTATTCTCGCCTGTTCCTAGTACCAAAGAAGGGGAACACGTGGAGACAAATTTTGGATTTATCTATCCTCAACACTTATCTGGACATTCCCAAGTTCAAAATGTTGACGTTACAACAGCTTTTACCTATGCTGGGCAAAGATCACTGGATGGTGACTCTGGATCTCAAGGAGGCTTACCTTCATGTTCCTATCAGGCTAAGTTGCAGGAAGTATCTGCGTTTTCGGGCTGGGACTTCTCATTATCAGTTCTCTGCATTGCCCTTTGGCTTATCTACTGCCCAGAGTGTTCACGAAGGTTCTGGCTCCAGTGATAGCTTTCTTCAGGCTAAAAGGAATACAGATCTATCCTTATTTGGACGATTGCCTGATTCTGGCTCAAGGAAGGGACGAACTTCTTCATCATTTGCAATATGTGATAGCAGTGCTAAGATGCCTGGGGTATTCTGTGAACGAAATAAAGTCCAGTCTAGTACCCTCTCAGGACATGTGCTTTCTGGGTGTGAGACTGAATACAGCATCCCAGATGGCCTTTTGACCCCGGACAAACAAAAGAATCTTTCCCTTTACTTCCATCAATTGTCTCATCAGTCCAGGCTGACTGCAAGGACAGTCCTTCAAGCCTTGGGGTTCATGGCATCTTGTATTCTGGTGCTTCCCAATGCCAAACTGCATATGAGGAAGCTACAATGGTATCTCAAAATGTATGGACACAGCACTGCCAAGATATGGACACTGTCATTCAGATAATACCTTGCATTCAAAAGGAATTTTTGTGGTGGGCTCAGGAATGTCACCTAAACAAGGGACTCTCTGTGACCCGGCCAGAGGCGAGTCAGATTCTAATGACAGATGCCTCAGACAAAGCTTGGGAGCTCATCTAAATGGAAAGTGGATACAAGACACGTGGCCTGCCAGACTACAACATCTACATATCAACTTGAAGGAGATGTTAGCAGTCCAATTTGCATTAATAGCTTTCAAGGATTTACTTCTTCCAGGGCAGGTGTTGGTTCTAACAGACAACACAACTGTCATGTGGTACATCAACAAGCAAGGGGGAACACATTCTTATCCTCTATGCAGACAAGCAATGATTTTGTGGGAGACTGCTCTCAGTTTACAGCTAAATCTTCAGGCAAGGTTTCTGCCGAGCACAGAACTCCTTAGCAGATGTGTTGAGCAGACAATTATGGATCCCCACGAGTGGAAATTGGATCCTCATGTATTTCAGAAATTGACAGTGTCATGGGGAACTCCAGACATAGATCTGTTCGCTTCTCCACTAAACTACCAGCTGCCAAAGTTTTGCACAAAAGGTTTCATCCCACAGCTTGGAAAGTGGATGCTCTTTCTTTCAATTGGAGCAATCTTCATGTGTATGCCTTTCCACCTCTGCCTCTCCTCCCAAAGGTACTCCTAAAGGTCAGACAGGACAAGCCAAAGATGATTTTAATAGCTCCAGATTGGCCTCGACAGCACTGGTACCCATTACTGAGAAGTCTGGTACGGAGCCTCCATGGCCTTTGCCTTCGATTCCACACCTGCTGTCTCAGGAGAACAGTCATTTACTCAATGTCAAACTTCACTCTCTTCACCTAACAGCCTGGCATATTCTGTTTTAAACCCTGGAGGGTCTCAGCTTCCACAGCAAGTTTTGAATGTTATTTTGGAGGCCAGAAGGCCTAGTACAAGGAAAGTGTACGCAGATAAATGGAAGAGATTTTTATTTTGGAGTGCAGCAAAGGAATTTGATGTTTCTAAGCCTAATTTAAGTGTGGCTCTTCAATATCTTGCTGAGTTACTGGACAAAGGTTTGTCCTTCTCTTCTATTAAGATTCATGCTGCAGCAATTTCTGCTCACTATGACTGTGACCCACCATTGTTTTCTCATCCTTTGTTTAAGCAGTTCCTTAGAGGGGCAAAGAATATAAGACCCCCACGTAGAGCTCCTACTCCTGCTTGGGATCTCAATTTTGTGTTGGAGAAACTCACTCTACAACCTTTTGAGCCTGCAGCTACTGCCGAGTTGAAATATTTATCATGGAAGACTGCTTTTTTGTTGGCCATTACCTCTGCGAGAAGGGTTTCTGAATTACAGGCCCTTATGGCAGTTGAGCCTTTCTTAATTTTCCATAAGGACAGAGTATCTTTGCGTACTAATCCTTCCTTTATGCCTAAAGTGGTTTCTAGTGTGGCTTTAAACCAAACTATTCATTTGCCTACTTTTTATGCAAACCCCCAAAATAAAGGGGAGAAGATTTTGCACACTTTGGATATACACAGGCAGTTGCGATATTATTTGAGCAGAACTAAAGGGTTCAGGCAGTCTCAGCAGTTATTTGTTTCATTTGCTTTGGGTTCTCAGGGCAAGCCTATTTCAAAACAAACTATTTCTAAGTGGATTGGGTTTTGTATTGCTTTCTGTTATTCCCATCATGGTAAGGAGATTCCAGTTGGGATTAGGCCTCATTCCACTAGGGCTACTGCCACTTCTACAGCTTTCTTAAGGGGGGTGGCAACTAAAGATATCTTAGAGGCAGCCACTTGGAGTTCAGTGCATACTTTCTCTAAGCATTACCACCTTCCTCTTTACTCTAAATCTAGGGCTGGTTTTGCCACTGCAATTCTACAGGGCATTTTGGCAGCACCTAATGCTTTATAGTTTTGCCATCCTCCCTTACCTCTGCTTTGGGATTCCACCCAAGTGTAAGGACTGCAGCAATGTGAGATGAAGAACATAGTACAGTTTTGTACCTACCATAAATGTAGATGTTCGAAGCTCTACATTGCTGCAGTCCAATTTACCCTCCTTCCTTCCCCTCTGTATTTAGAGGCGGTGGTGTGGTTTGGTTTGTAAATATTGTGGATATTGTATATATTGTACATATGGTTAGTGCAAGGGTGGTTGGTTGTTTTTTGCTGTCTTTTGGTTTTGGCCTTTCTTTTTAGGGTCTTCTGACATCTGGGGCAAGAAAAGACTGAGGATATGACGTCGGTCATGCGCATTTGTACCCTGACGTCCTGATGTCAGTCTTAAGCGCCTTGACCGACGTCAGCCTAATACTTTGATATTCGGGCCGACCGAGGACAGCGGACTACCCAAGTGTAAGGACTGCAGCAATGTAGAGCTTCGAACATCTACATTTATGGTAGGTACAAAACTGTACTTTTCTTATGCTTCAAGTTCCCAAGGTAAAGCCATTTCAAAACAGACCATTTCTAAATGGATTGCTCATGGAATCAGATTTTGCTATTCACACCATGGAAAACAAATCCCAGGGAGGACTCACTCTACCAGGGCTGCTGCCACTTCAGCTGCCTTCCTCAGGGGAGTTCCTACCAAAGACATTTTGGAAGCTGCAACTTGGAGTTCAGTGCATACTTTTTCCAAACACTACAATCTACCTCTCTACTCTAAGTCTAGGGCAGGCTTTGCTTCTGCAGTCTTGCAGGGCCTTATAGCCGCCCCCTCTACTTTATGACCACCTCCCTTTCATTCTTCTTTGGGTTTCTACCCTACAGTCATGAATGCAACAGTGAAACACGATGAACATAGTACAGTTGTGTACACTTACCATAAATGTAGATGTTCGAGTGTCTTCGCTGTCGCAGTCTGGGTTTCCCTCCCTCCTGTCCCCTCTTATTTTTTCTTTTGTGTGGTTCCTTTTTTCCTCCCTTCTTCTGAGGTGTATTTGCAAAGGGTATGGGACCTTACTCATTTTGGAACTCCTGACATCTGGGGCAAGAAAAACTGGAGAACATGGCATCGGCTGTCAGCTTTGTACTCCTGGCGCTCTGACGTCAGGGAGCATGGCTGAACAGCCGACGCCGGACCCAGACTTTGGGATTCTGGCCGACCGAGGACTGCCTGCCGGCCAGCAGGGGCGAACCCTACAGTCATGACTGCAGCAGTGAAGACACTCGAACATCTACATTTATGGTAAGTGTACACAACTGTACTTTGTGTACACTTACCATAAATGTAGATGTATGAATGTATTCACTGTTGCAGTCCTGGTAACCCTCCCTCCAGCCCCCTTGACTTCTATTGACTATACCTCTATTCTTGTTTTACTATGTTTAAAGCTTTTTGGTGTATTTGCTTTTTTGTTGGAGGTGTAACCTTGTATATAATTGCTTCCCATTATGGGGGCACCTGACATCTGGGGCAAGAAAAACTGATATAATGGCATGGGCTGCATGCTTTATACCCTTGACTACCTGATGACATGGAAGATGAGACGGCAACCGATGCAGGACCCAAGACTTTGATAATCAGGCTGACTGTGGGCTATTGCAAGCAGATAACCCAAATGTGATGACTGCAACAGTGAATACACTCTAACATTTACCTTTATGGTAAGTGTACACAACTGTACTTTTTTTGTTTTGGAACAAATACAAGCAGCTGCATATACAGGACACTGGAAGAACAAATTACTGCACTGTCAAATGTTGGGGCAACTTAGATTAGATACCACACACTTGGCTGGAATTAATGATGGCATTTGTGTTATCATTGAACTTAAAATGAGAACTTGCAGGTTGTAAATAGTGTTGTTCATTCTGTATTTACGTTCTTTTTAAGATTTTCTAGGGCTTTTGTAGTTCCTGACACCGGATTGGGTGTTTTGGGGGTGTTTTTATAAATTTCTTTTAAAAAAATGTTTTTACTTCATGTTTCATGGTTCTAATTATGTCTTTTATGTAAGACAAAAGTGCTAAACCATGACTGTTTTTATCCTCACATTTTTGTTTTGTTATTAAAGTTCCGAGTTTGTTTGGCTGCTTATGTTCAGTTCTTTTCTCGTGGAAAAAAATTATTCAGAAGATAGCTGGATATAACAACTTGAATATCAGCCTGTGTCTCAGCATTCTGATTGCCTAGAAAAACTTTTTTGCCTTGTGTACAGCAAATAAAATGCACTCTGATGACCCCAATTTTAATACTTTTCCAGTCTGCCAGTTTGTCAAGAGTAGCTCTTTTCTGTTGGTATAATTACATGTTTACTAGTATAGGTCTTGGCTGCTTTTTGGTGGCCAGATTTCAAGCATGCACATGATGTTCCCCCTCATTTAACAAATCCTGCTCTGAAACACCCATACAGTTGCTTATTTCTGCTTTCATAAAAATTTATGCTGTCTACCGAGTTTAGTTTCTCTGGTACAGCAAAACATCTTGGGTTTTTGCTGCAAGCCTGTCTTCTAACTCTATTTTTTGAAACAGTTGATGTTATGTTGCCCTATCTCTCTTCCATTCTGTGCTGTTGGGTTTAATTCGGCCTAATTCAAAAACTCGAGAGCTTCCACTGGCTCAAGGCTATACCCTGTGCCATGATGCTCAGGGAAGATTACCCAGATCTCATTTGCCACTCAAGCAGATCGGGTCACTTCTGACTGGCTCTTGGCTAAGTTTAATTTATTTATTATGGCGAGTACACAACTTCTTATTCTTGAGAAGCCTCATGTTTGGCCAGTCTTTGCCTCATTTCATTCTTTGATTTCTGCAGTTTTATCAGTTCATTTGAATGGTTAGTTAAAACTTCTCTCTATTTTTTCCAACATTTTGTAATTCAGCTTTATATATTACTCCAGTATCTTATTTTAAACAACTCTGAGTGTACTTGATTTATTTTTCCTTGAAATTTCTGGAAGACGTATTCTTTACTTAAGCTGCAGCTTGAACTATTTTTTTCACTTAACAGCTACAGGGTTCTTCCCAGTCAGAGACTGTTGTGCCTTTTTTCTTTTCTGGTTGATTTTTCCCTCCTTTTCCATATTTCTTCTTTGTTGTCATCCATGCAGTAGAATTACTAGCCAGTAACTTAATTTTCCCCAAATTAGTAATTGTAACTGACATTTTTAAACAAGTTATTGGTGTTCACAGTGGGAGAGCTGTAATCAGTATTACTCAGCCAGGCACCATGTTAGAAGTAGAATTGCCTGACTTTTTCTATAAGAAATACAGTTCAGCATTTTTTCAGCATACCACTGATTCTTAGTCATTTTAGTACGTTTTTAGGAATTTCCAGTCGGTTTCCATAAGACATAAATAATTTGAAACCACAGTGCTTCATAGTTTACTGGTTTCACGTCTTCATTTAAATTGCAGTAAACTATTTTTTGCAGTTTGAGAATTGTATACTCACTACTGATAGATGTATTACAGTCATCATCATTTCTTTTTTCCACATTTGCTGTGTAGGGTCAGGGTGTCTTATCTATCACCATCTCTGTCAGTTGAATTCCACTCTCCTTAGTGCTGCTGTTCCTTCTTCTAGGGTGGACTCTTTCTTTCTTTCATCATAGGCTGTGTCTGAGGCAGTACAGCTTCTATGGAGTTTTCTTCATTCAGAAGCTGCTGGAAGTGCACTTTCTGTCTGCCTTTGATATCCTGTGGACTGGTGTGCTGGTTGTTGCTGGCATCCCTTATGAAAAGTGTCTGACTATTTTTTTCTGTACCACATTATTCTGTCTTTGTCTTGCAACCTGATAGAGTTCCTTTGTGCCATCTTTTGAGTGACTTTCCAGAATTTGTAGAGTGCCTCTGATGCCTTGTTCTTTGCTATTGCAACTACTGTCTTAGTCTGTTAACCAACTAATATTTTGTCTTGGGCTGGTCTGTCTTTTCTATCTCCAAACTTTTTCCATCATTCCTTCTTTCTTTTGATGACTTCCTGGACTACTGCACTCCACCACCAGCATTCCTTATGCGTCATATTTCCGTACTTGACTTAGCTACACGTCTGTTGTATTGTCCTCATCCATGCCTTTTGAGGCACTGTCATTCTTTCTCTTCTGCACCTATTTCCTCTTTTTTCCTGAAGCGCTAGGACCCCAAGTGTTACCTTAACTCTTACACTTTCTCTCTAGTCAGCATCCAGGTCTTCAGTCTAGTTTGTGGTGAGCTTAATGCCTTCTCCGACCATTGCTTGCAGCTGATTGTAACCACAAGTGGTTAATGCTGTGGGCTGACTGTTTCACTTTGCAGTCACTGATGCTACCCCAGTGCCCTTTCCTTAGTGGGAAAAATTATACTTGAGTTGCATTTTGACCACTCTTGTATGTGATCTTGTGACTGTCTCTGCAGCTGAGCCATGTGTTTGCCACCATCAAACCATTTGCCAGACAAGTTTAGAATGGAGTGTCCTTCCATATTCCTGTTGCCCCCACCCATGTGGGTGGACCCAAGCAGTCTTCGTATCCTGTTCTGTCTTTCCTGACGGTACAGTCAGTGGAGCAGAATTCTTGGTCCATGAGCCTTATGAATTTCCTTTTATACCTGTCACAGTACATGACTCGTAATAATTTCAATAATAATAATCCAACATCTCAACAAAGTACTTAGGATGCAGCAGAAGTTAATCCTGTAGTCACTGATACAATTACAGTTAATGCTGCATGTAGTGAACATAATACTGAGTTTAGAAATTGCTTACTTAATGCGTTTGGCTAAGTAATCCATTCTTCAACAGGTGAGAAAGGCATATTGTGTAAATAGATTGCTGATTTAAAAATTAATTATTTAAATTTAAAGCCCTAGAACATGACAATATGTATTTTTTTGTAAAATGTCCAAGGGCCTAGGATTATTCAGATTTCCCACAAAGATTGTTGTGTACTCCCTGGTACATAAAATGTTGCTGGCCTTTTTTGACAGTGCAGGTGTTAAACTGTTGGAGATTTCAGTAAATTGGAACACTCATTAAACAAACAGATGATCTTTCAGAAGAGTTAGAGCTTTTTAATAAGTCATTTTGTGATGATTTACTTTTTTCATCATGTAAAACTTCATCTGTAGAATTTTTTCCCATCTAATAAGACTATAAGAGGAACATTAGAACAACAAAAATTCAGAAGCCAGATAGGACCAATCCTGCAGCTTATCCTATCCCGTGTAAGAAATGAAATAGGTTTAACCATAATGAGAACAATGGCAATTGACAGTGATTCTGAATCTAACAAGTCTCAACCAGAAAAAATGAGAATTTCCTTAGATCAGCCAGCACGCAGTGACCCAATTGACCTTCAAATGGAAGGGCAGAGTGATAATTGTTTGCTTTTTCCCTCCTTTATGCCAGTGTCAGACAGTAGGCTATCTGAATAGGTGACAAAAAGTAACATATGACATAAATAAATAAATGACATAACATAACATAAATGACTCTGCATTAATGGCAGCTCAACTGACAAATATTTTTGTTGTTGTCGAAGAACATGAAATTGACTCTTTTTGACTACTTTTCCTTTAGTGAAATTAATTCACTTTCAGTGAATATATCGAATGCTTACACTGAAGGCAATGATTTTCATTTATTTTTTATTTTACATTTGTTGACCAGGCTAGTCTGACTGGATACATGTCCATTTTCAGTAGAGGCCCTGGGAGATGAGCTCCGTGCAAAACAAAAAAATAACCAAAACATTTAAATTTACAATAACATTACAGGTTAAGACAGAATTGTAAGAGAGGTCTGAGTACCTCACATTGCAAGATGCAGGTACAGTACAAAATGCAGATAGAATATATACTATACCCTGGGGAGATCAGCTCAGAGGATAAAAAAAGAAATAAAAATATTTATTTACATTGAACATTACAGGTTAACACAGAAATTATTAAAGAGGGCGGAATACTTCACAGTGCAAAAGGCAGTTACAATGCAAATTACAAAGAGTGCAGAATACTTTGCAGTGCGACAAGCAGGTACAGTGCAAATTACAGGTAGAATACAAAATATAACAAAGAAAGGAAGCTTATTGTATAACTATATTAATAAAGAGATGTGAGAGTGTTCAATCTCGCCGTTTGTTCTTACAAATGGGTGTCGGAGCCGATCCTCTGCTCCGAATCGGCCTCTTAGCAAAGCTCTGCATCTAGGAGAAGCTCGAGACCAACCTACCTCCCACAATTCCCTCTGCCTCTACCTCAGATCTAGTTTGCCGCTGCAACCGATCGCATCGAATTTGAGAGCTCTGACCAACTTTTGGGAAGATAAGCTAATTTCTTGATATTTTTTCTTGTGAAATCTTCTGATTTTTTTTTTTTTTTTTTTTGGGAAGTTATTTTAGTGTGTGTGTGTGTGTGTCTGGATTGTTGGCTACACTAATATATATAATTTATATATATATATATATATATATATATATATATATATATATATATATATATATATATATATATAGTTTAGCTTCCTTAGGGCCTACCCCTCCTAGTTACTAGATTTAGGTTGATACTTGCAAATATTTTTGCTGTGTTTCTTTTATTTGTATCTAACTTTCTTGGCAAAGTATTATTTAGTACTTGTACAGTTTTTTCTCTTCAGGATATGTCTGAAAAAGCCAAGTCTGGATTCAAGAGGTGTCAGTGTGGGCAAAAGATGTCTGTCACTGACAACCATAGCTCCTGTGTCTACTGTCTTGGCCCTCTCCATCTACAAGAAGACTGTTCTATCTGTCATTCTTTTAGTGGAAGGGTCATGACAGATAGACGCAGGAAGCTTATGGATAGGGGTCTTTTGAAGCCTGCCTTCCAAGAGGCGCTTGACAAGTCGGACCAGGCTTCTAAGTCCTCGAAGGCGTCGAAGACATCGGAGCCCACGTCATCGGCTCAGAGTTCTTCGCTTAAAGTTCGTTCACCGGTTCCACAGGCTTCGGGGCCGAGTGTCGAGCTTCTTACTGTGACCGAGCCTCGAGTCTTGGAACCGGTGTCGGAGCTTCCACCTCCTGCTATATTGAGGTCGGTACCGTCCTCGGTTCCTTCGACCCGTTCTTCCAGGCCCCTCTCCGACACCGACGTAGATCGTGTGGTGCAGAAGTTAATGGAGAACATGGCCCTGTCCAAGCTCATTTCAGTCTCCTCCCAATTGGTGTCGAGACTCGAAGGCCTTCCTTTATCTCCATCTGGTCCTCCTCCGAGGCCTACACAGCTTTCGGAGCCAGGAGATGTTGATCTGATGATAGTGGAGCCCTTGGTGCCGGAACCGTCCCTTTCTTGGTCGGCACCGTTGACCTCGACTCAGTCGGAACAGTTAGCGGACTCGCAGAACCGACGATCTCTCCTTGGCTCTGGGACCGAGAGTCTAACCGATCTTTTGGTGCTGACTCTCCCCCTCGGTGCCTCGGCACGGATCACTTCGGTTCCATCCCCGGGGTCGATGCCCTTGGCCTCTGCGTCGGAGACACTTCTGCGTTTTTCGGAACCGGAGGACTCCTCGACTCGAGGTCCGGGAGCCTTTGACTTCATGAGGAAGGTATTGTCTTCTCAGACAACCACGTCAACGGGAGCAACCTCTCTCTCCATAAAGGTCCGTTGTCTACTTCTGCACCCACGACTACCCATAAGCGTAGAGCACCAGTGTCTCAGCCACTCCCAGAGGGAGCCCCTTCTTCCTCGGAGGCCTTATCGGAAGCCACTCCCAATGACGTTCCGAGGAAAAAGTTGTGCAAGAGGAGGCACTTGGATTCTCCACAAGAATCTTTAACATTGGATATGGACTTAGATGAGTCAGAAGGGTCCCCAAAATCATCCTCAGAGGATGTCTCCTTTGCTGACATCCTGGAGATCCTGCAGCAGAGAGGTGATTGGCAGGCCCTACCCCCTTCTGAGGATGAGTCGGTTCTGCTGAAGGCATTTGGTGCTCACCCTTCCTTCTCCTGGGTCACTCCGCTCTTCGAGTTAATGGAGTTAATTGCTCGAAGGGCGTGGGAGGCACCTGACACAGTGGAGCCAGTTCCCAGGAAACCTAACAAATACATAACTGCCCCTCAGGACAAGTCATACCTTACTAAGGGAGTTCGAGTGGACACTATGGTGGTGGCCACAGCCACTAAAAAGGAGATGTCCGAATCTTCCTCGTCTGTCCATCCCCCTAACAGAGACTCTAGGACCATGGATAGATATGGGAAGCGCATTTTCAGTTCAGCGACTTTTTCCATGCGATCGCTGAACTACTTGACACACTTCACACGATTACAGAGGGATCTAGTCAAGGAGTTGGGAGATACCCTCCAGGGTAATACAGATGCTGCTGTCTCGGACAAAGTTACAGCACAGCTCAACACCCTTACATCCATAGTGAACTCGTCCATGAGGCTCAACTCGTATGCGGCTGAAGGGTCGAGTAGGGCTGCAGCTTCAGCAATTGCTCTTCGTAGACAATCCTGGATGCGGCTGTGCTCCTTTGCGGAAGCCTTCAAGTCTTCCTTTACTAATGCCCCCTTTGATGGTGCCACCCTTTTTAGCCCCAAAGTAAAGGAGACCCTAACCCGGTGTGAGCAGGAAGGAAAGACTCTGCTGTCGGAGTCCGTTTTTCCACCCCATCCAGACCATACCCCAAAGGGCAACGAGGTGGAAAGATGTGGTTTCGTAAACCCCAGGGTTCTTTCCCAGGCACACAGGGTGATGCCCCCCCCCCAGAGGCAGAGGAGGAGGCAGAAATGGAAGACGCCGCTCTGGCGGCAGAGGGGGTCCGCAGAACCAAGGTGGCAGGGATACTATCCCTGGGAAGCCTTTCCAGCACTCCTGAGAGGAGGCCCGACTGTCCTGCTCTGGAGGCAGTCCGGGGGTCGCTTAGCTTTATACCCTCAGGCCTGGCAAAGCCTTACTTCAGACAATTGGGTAAAAAGCATTGTCACCAGAGGTTACAAAATCCCCTTTGTATTTCCACCATTACCACAAAGACGGTTCCCAGATGTACCACCCCATCTGCGAAAACCAGCAGTGATAGAAATCTCAAAGCTGATAGAAAAAAAGAGTCATCCAACCAGTCCCGGCGGACCAAAGAGGATCCGGAACTTACTCAAGGTTCTTTTTAGTTCCAAAAAAGACAGGGGACTGGAGGCCAATTCTGGACCTAAGCAATCTCAATACATTTGTGAAGAAAGAAAAGTTCCGGATGGTCACGCTTCATTCGATCCTTCCGTTTTTACAGAAGGACGACTGGATGTGCTCAATAGATCTCAAGGACGCCTACTACCACATCAAGATGGCCAGAGTGTCCAGAGATCACCTGCGCTTCCGGCTGGGAGCCAGTCACTTTCAGTTTCGGGCCCTGCCCTTTGGGCTAACCTCAGCCCCCAGGGTTTTCACCAAATGCATAGCAGTGGTAGCGTCTCACTTGAGACGCCTAGGATTCCGGGTGTTTCCATATCTAGACGACTGGCTCCTTACCGCCACCACCGAGCGTCAACTGATGCAGGCCAGGGATTACACTATCAGCCTTTGTGCTCTGTTAGGGATTTCGATAAATTTCAAAAAAATCTGCGTTACAGCCCTCACAGCATATTTCATTTATAGGCGCAGATCTAGATACCCGTTCTTTGCTAGTAAAACTACCCTCCGCAAGAATAGCTTCCCTACAACAACACATATCACTCCTACTATTATCCAAGAAGTCCCCAGCCAAACTAGTCCTGAAAGTCTTAGGGCTCATGTCAGCTTCCCTCATTGCAGTTCCCATGGGGAGGCTACACATGAGAATTCTCCAATGGCTGCTGTTCACACATTGGCCGTTCCAGCAGTTACCGCTGACACACGAGATTCACATAACAGATTCCTGCAAAGCACACCTGTCTTGGTGGTTACAGGATCACAACCTCATCAGCGGCCGACAGTTTGTGTTACCCAACCCAACGGCCACGGTGACCACAGACACTTCCCTGATAGGGTGGGGGGGCATCTTTCAGGGAAAGACAGTCCAAGGCGAATGGTCCAGCTTAGAGTACAACCTGCACATAAATGTTCTAGAGATGAGGGCAGTGTTTCTAGCGTTGCAACACTTCTCCCCCCTTCTACCTCTAGGGACTATTGCAGTACAGACGGACAACATGTCCATAGTCTGGTACATAAACAGGGAGGAACCAGGTCTTACCAGTTGTGCAGGGAGGCCATGAGAATTTGGCAATGGGCAGAGTCCACGGGTCGCTTTCTAATAGCAACGCACATCCCGGGGTTATCCAACATCATAGCGGACAGGTTGAGCAGAGCCATCCTGTTACCTCACGAGTGGTCCCTCAATCAGAAAGTGGCGGAAAGGATTTTCCGCAAATGGGGCCAGCCTTGCTGCGATCTGTTTGCGTCTCCAATGAACACCAAATGCAGAATCTACTTTGCCCTTTTACCCCCTCCAGGGGATGTCCCCAGGGACGCTCTGATTCACGATTGGCCCCCGGGTCTCCTGTACGCTTTCCCTCCTATACCACTGATCCCGAAATTTCTTCAGAAAGCCAAGGACCAGGAGAGGACTATAATTCTCATTGCCCCATTCTGGCCTCGACAGATCTGGTTCCCCTTTCTTCAAGCCCACCAAATGCAGGAGCCCGGATTCTGGACCCAGTGCCAGATCTGCTGACTGATTCGTCAGGAGCTCCTCACCCATCGCTCCTATTCCTCAAGTTAGCAGCCTGGCTGCTCTGCTTCCCTACTTAGCCAGGTCTGACCTTCTCTCTCCGGCGGTCCAGGACATTCTGGTCGCCTCCCATAAGGCTTCCACTACTAAAATCTATACCAGTAAGTGGAAACGTTTCATCCACTGGGTGACTACACAGCATTTGGATCATTTAGTAGCCCCCCTAAACAAGATTTTGGAATTCCTGTCCATTCTGTTTCACCAAGGAGCCTCTACTGCCCCCTTAAAATTTCAGTTGGCCGCTATTTACAACTTTCACATAGGAGAAAATGGAGCTCCCATTATGGCTCATAGGCTTTGTAAAGCCTTCATGAAAGGGTCCTTTCATCTCAGACCAACAGTTAGGTTACCTATAGCTCCTTGGAATCTAAATTTACTCTTATCCCAGTTAATTTTACCACCCTTTGAACCAGCTTCTTCCTGTTCCTTAAAGTTCTTGTCCTGGAAAACTCTTTTCCTAGTAGCTATCACTTCAGCCAGACGAGTATCAGAACTTTAGGCACTTTCCATCAAGCAGCCATATTTAATTTTTCACCCTGACAGGGTATCATTACGCACCAACCCTTCCTTTTTCCCTAAGGTTTGTTCGGTTACCAACATTAATCGGTCCATTGAGCTTCCTACATTTTTCAAGAACCACTCCAAGCAGCTGGAATATGTGTTACACAAATTGGATGTTCATAGACAACTCAGATTCTACCTGGATAGAACTAAGGACCATAGGAAAGCGGACCAACTCTTTATAGCCTTTGCGGACAACAAAAAGGGCATGGCAGTTACGAAGCGCACACTTTCTAAATGGCTAACTGATTGTATAACCTTCGTGTGTTCTGCTTCAAACCAGAATTTGCCCACCAAACCAAAGGGACATTCTACTAGGTCAGTTTCCACATCTCTGGCTCATGCAGCTCGTCTGCCATTGGACACTATTTGTGCAGCTGCCACTTGGTCTAAACCGCATACATTCATCACTCATTATAAAGTTGATAGGACTTCCAGGGATAGAGCATCCTTTGGTTCCACTGTGCTAGGAATGTTCTTCCGTGAGTCACTCAGGGTAACGGAGCTAGGGACGCTACCCATTTGTAAGAACAAACGGCGAGATTGAACACTCTCACATAAAGAAGTTATGTCCTTACCGTAACATTCCATGTGGAGTGTTCTTCTCGCCTTTGTTCTTACATCCCCACCCTCCCACCCTCAGGTCTGGAAGAACGTACGGATTTAGAAGTCTGGTCTGTTTGTCTCCCACTAGTGGTCTCTCTGTTGTTCCTACTGGCTTGAGCTAGTTACTGCTCCTTATGTGTACTTATGTATCCTTTTTATGCTTGATTACCTTTGTTATTGCTGGATCTGGTCTTGTTTTGCAAACTAGATCTGAGGTAGAGGCAGAGGGAATTGTGGGAGATAGGTTGGTCTCGAGCTTCTCCTAGATGCAGAGCTTTGCTAAGCGGCCGACTCGGAGCAGAGGATCGGCTCCGACACCCATTTGTAAGAACAAAGGCGAGATGAACACTCCACATGGAACGTTATGGTAAGGACATAACTTCTTTTTATCACACTATAAGTCAGCTCAGAGGATGAAAAAAAGTTAGGGAAATGGTATTGTGGTTAATAAGGAAATTAGAACTTGTTATTGAGAAGTAAAGGGTAGGCAGTGCTAGTTTGAATAGAAAGATGATTAGTTAGGTTTAGTGCAGGGGCATACCCAGTGTGTTCTCAGGAAAAGTTGGTCTGTTTTTGAAAAATGATGTAGAGGAAACCGAGGAAAGTTCACTGGGGAGAAGTTTCCAGGATTTTCCAGCAGTATTAGTGAAAAGAGAATCCCCATTATTAGATTTAGAAGTATTTACAAGATGTTTATGTGATGAGCGCAAGGATTTCAGATTATTATAAGGGATGATGATGGTAGATAGTATAGGAGTACTGGAAGGTTGGTAAAGAGTCTTATGGGCGATGGTTAGTTGGTGGAATTTAAGCAGATTCTGAAGTTCTATCCATCCTAGCTGCTTAAGATTGTAACAGTGGTGGGCTCTAAATGGGTTGCCTGTACCAAATCTGGCAATGTTATTGTAGGAGATTTGCAGTTTGGTGAGGTTATTTTTAGTTAGATTAGTATATATGGGTGAGGCATAGAGGAATGTAGAGCTTAAGATGAGTGTGAGCAATTGTTGTTCCTGCTGTTGGTGAAAGGAAGGGTTTGACCCTGTAGAGAGAGACAAGTTTTTTATTAACGGTTTTTATAGTGTTGTTGATATGGATGTCAAAGTTAAGATTGTTGTCTATGGTGATACGAAGTATTTTGGTAGTTGGGTCAGGTGATATAAGAGTGTAGTGGATGTAACTGAGAAATCTATTGGGGAGGACTTACGAGTAGGATTAAATAGGAGGAGTTATTTTTTTGGGGGTTCAAGAGGAGGCAATGTTGTGTAAACCATTGTTCTACCGTATTAAATACCTTTTGGGTAAGGGAGTGAAGTTTAGAAGTGGATGTGGCTGTGCATATGTGTTGAATCGTCTGCGTATTGAATGCATGTAGCTTGGGGGATTGCTAGATGAAGGTCATTAATAAATATGGAGAAATAAGGGGTCCTAATATGGACCCTTGAGGGACGCCAGTGTTAACTGGCAGGTGGGTAGGTAGAATGTTGTGCCAAAGCACTGCCTGTTTTCTAAATAGGACAGGGACCATTTTATAGTGAGTGCATTAAGTGACAGGGATTTGAGGATATTCACTGTTCATATATGCTAGATTTTGTTACAGCTTTGACAGGGTTAAAAATGTTTGAATTGAGTAACTGATTGACTAATTGTTTTATTGATAAATATATAAAAAGAGAATTTGTAAGTGCTTGAATGTGTTCCATTGAAGGCGAACTGCCGAGGTACCAGGACCAGAATTGATGGATTAAAACTGCTTCTTTGTTCCACCCTCTGACTGCTTTTTTGTGGTATATTTTTGGAGAACTTTTGCTGTTGCTGCTTTGAGTATTATGGAGATATTTATCCTCACCCTGATCTTGGGAGATTTCAATTACCCTACCATTAACTGGGAAAACTATTTGAGTACAAACTCCCAGGCTCAGCGCTTCCTGGAATTTATCAACTCAAATGCCTTGGATCAGCTGGTAAACTCCCCTACCAGAGGCCACAACATATTGGACCTGGTCATCACCAACATGGGCGACAAGTGCTCCGTACCGGAGGTCAACCCGTCACTGGTTAGATCAGACCATAAACTAATTACCCTGGATGTCCACACCCCACCACCACCCCCAACCAAGGAAACCATAGTGAAAAACATTTCTAAAGCAAACTTCACCTTACGTAAGGCAGAGGTGGTAAGTTTCACAGCTCCCATGCTAAAGGATAACACTGTCCAAGATGCAGAATCCTTTACAGTTGCACTCTATGAGCACCTACAAGGATGCATGGATCGTGCCATCCCTAGCAAAACCAAGATTCACTCCCCTAAGAGAAGGAAACCAGTCTGGTGGACCCTGCCATTAACAGGTTATACAACAAAAGGAGGGGAAAAAAAAGCATATCCCAAGAAGGAAGGACATACCTGATCAGTATCAGTAAGAAACTAAGGTCCTTCATAAAATCATCCAAGGCTAACTTCGAAAGAAAAATAGCCAAGGATTCAAAAGATAACCACAAAGCCTTCTTTAGCTATGTCAAGAATCTAAGTGGCAACTCGCAGATATGCTCTGAGATAGTGCAAAATAGCACAAAATATACTGAACCTACTGATATTGCCAACATACTGGCAGATACCTACCTCTCACCTTCAAAAGGGCCCACAACAATACCGGAAAAGTGTAGTATCCCGGAAATCACAGAAGCACATGTGAAAACAGCCCTTTCAAAAGCCAAAAACACAGCATCAATGGGGCCAGATGGTGTCCCAGACTGCGTCTTGCACGAACAACAGAACGAACCAACCCCCCGCCTAAACACGCTGTTCAACCTCAGCCTCTCCACAGGCTACGTGCCCATAGAATGGTGCACAGCAATGGTTATTCCGCTCCACAAAGGAGGGGCCACAACTGACCCTGATAACTATCGCCCCATAAGCCTGACTAGCCTGGTCTGCAAGGCTGTGGAGCGCATCATCATGGAGCTCATTAACAAAGACATTGGGAACCTCCAAACACTTGAACCCGACCCAGTTTGGCTTTAAGGGCAGATCATCCCTACTAAACCTCATTGACTACTTCGAGACAGTTACCAAGGCCATAGACGAGGAAAAGGTGGGTCACACAGCCTACCTTGATCTCGCCAAGGCGTTCAACACCATTCCTCACTCGGGTATTATCGAAAAACTCACCAGCCTGAACATAAACCCCCTACTTCACAAGATGGGTTACCAACTGGCTTACAGACAGAACTCACACGGTAAGAATAGCGGGCTCCAGGTCTGACACTAAACCAGTCACAAGTGGTGTCCCACAAGGCTCGGTACTGGGACCTCTACTGTTCGGCATATATTTCTCAGAAGTACAGGCAAACACAGGAGGACTGGCTAACCAAGTCCGGCGATGACTGCAAACTGGGAGCCATAATTGACTCACCAGCTGACACGGACATCCTCCAAAAAGGCCTTACTGAGACAGACACCTGGTGTCAAAGTCATGGCCTCAAGCTAAATGCCAAAAAAGGCATAGTCATCCAGTTTGGGAAAAACAAAACACCCACGAATTACCACGTAGGCGGCAGCCCCCTTAATACAGAAGAGGTAATAAGAGATCTGGGGACCCAGGTAGATAGTAATCTCTCCTTTGACAATCATATTGCCACAGTAGTTAGGAAATCTTTCTATGTGGCCCATCTAATTACTAAGGGGTTCGCATCTAGAAATAAAGAGGTTATAGTGCCCCTCTACTCGTCACTCATCAGACCCATCATAGAGTACAATGCCCCATTTGGGATGTACCTCACAAGATACTTCCAACAGCTTGAAAGACCACAAAAGCACCTCACCAAGAGGATTACTGGCCTCAAACATATGTCCTATGCAGCCTGACTGAAAAAAACTCCGGCTGTACTCAGTGGCATATCGCTTACTCAGAGGTGATCTCTGCCTGACTTACAAAGCCATGTCCCACTCAGAATTGGTGGACATGCTCCACCTAAAGAAATCCAAGTCACTGCGAGCCACATGCTCTAGAGAGCTAAACCTCGCCACAGCAATAAATAGAACATGCTGGAGGGATAGATTCCTGTCACAGAGACTCCCCATGCTTTGGAACAAAATTCCTAACTACATTAGACAGAGCCCCTCACTAACGCTCTTCAAGAGAAGCCTTGACGAGTGGATGGGTAACAGAAAATACACCCCTGGGATCACTTTATTGGCTCTGCTTGACAGAGGCTCAGTTAATCAGTGGGGCGGCGAAAGCCAGCACACTCTGGCTAGGCTTATAAATGCCCTCGGGCAGGTAGCCTAGTACCTACCTATGAACCTATAACTATTTCTTGATTAACCATATCAAATGCCTTGGACAGATCAATAAATAGTGTGGAGGAAAGCATATTGGAGTTACGGTTTTTGTTAATACAGTCAGTAAAGGAAAGGAGGGCAGTAGTAGTGCTGTGGGAAGGTCTGAAACCATGTTGACAGCTGGAAAGTAAGTTATTTTGGATTAGGTGGTCTAGCAATTGCTTATGCATGTATTTTTCCATTAGTTCTGCTAAAGGTGAGAGTAGGGCTATGGGACGGTAGTTGGAGAATTCAGTGTAATTTCACTGCTAATTACTTAGGGACTGGTGAACTTGTATATTCAGACTTTTTATTTATAATTTAAATGCTACTGCAATAACAGATGTGCATGAGTCACTTTTTAAAATAATATTTCTCTTTTGTACCTGTGTGGAGAGCAGACGGACTTGTTCACAGTAATTCTACAAGGCAAATTGCTGATTTACTATTGTCTTCATAGAGTTAATTTTGTTATTTAAAGAATCTGTTATCTTAGTGAGTAAGGTAAACAGTATGACTGTGGTGAACTAATAGATTTATTACAAATCCAAGTGGTATTCTTAGCAAGACAAGTAAATGGTTCACCAAGTAGTGCCACGAAGCACACTACAATCACAAAAATAGCCAAGCAAAAAACATAAGACTGATGAACCCAACCCAAGGCAGGATTCAGTCCAGTGGAGATGAAAAACATTTTATTGCGAGCGCTTTCGCAGTTTAACCAAATGCTTCATCAGAAAATAATCATCCATTTCAGCTAAAACACTTTTAAAGAAATGTCAGCCAATGGAGACAATGCAGAAATGTCTAATTACTATTGACAACATCATCCTCCATTCTAAAAGCGATGCATACAGCTACATGAACATACGTATTTAAAATACACGTATAACGTGCATATATAAAAAGTAGACACTACTATGCTACAATAAAATACAATAAAACATATATTACTGATGACATCATTCCCTCACGGAAATGCATGAAACTACTGTGCATCTACTGAAAAACAGTATATATAATATAATAATGTACACTATGCAAATGCATCAAAAACTGTGTATGTACAAAAAATTCTCATTGAAATGTAATTTCTAAAACAACTAATCAAAAAAAGAACATGCTTCCTTCTGGAAACTATGTATTGAGGACATATAATGAACTAAAGAAAACATACTATAATAACAATAGTGTGTTGTACGCAACCTGGAAACAAATATACATTTCTCATCAAAAATGTATGGCAGTAGTATTAAATATTTCATACTCAACACAAGAATATTATCAACAATATTCAGTCAACAGAATGTCTGCCATATAAGCACATATTTTCGTAAAGGTCTATTTTTGAGCACTGGCTTAATATAAACTTTGTCATTTAAGCCTTTGCCCTTATTCTGATTATCCATTTTAGCTCACTTGTTTCTGCTTTATTCTATGTCACCCCCTTCCCCCGTTCATCCTCAAATATAACTTCCTTTACCATGAATCTAAACATGTGTTTATCACCATGTATAGAAATGTGTTTAGCTAGGGCATTGGTGTATACAGAATTGTTGATGTTATATATGTACTCCCTAATGTGATCTCATAGCCTTCTGTATGTCTTGCCTATATAAAAAGAGGAGCGCTTTTGGCATACAGCTAAATAAACAAGATGACAAGTATTACAATTGGCTATGACCCTAAGTTCAAGCTGTTTCCTTGTAGCAGGGTGTATAAATGTCCCTGTAGTATCCAAAAATCTGCATCAATTGCATTTCAAACAAGGGAGCGTACCATATATAGATGCACCATGTAAACCTGTTTCTATATTCCTAGGATACCGTAGCGTTCTCTTCAAGATTTTTGTTTTTATAGATGAACAGTGGCTTAGATCCAGCTAATAGGGCTTAGATCCAAATCGGTGGTATCTGCCAGTGTTTCCTCATTATCTTCTCAATCGTCTTAATATTACTTGAATATGTTAGGGGTACATGCATTTGTGTGGCTGCCCTTAGTTGGACCTCACTGCATGGTCCATTTGAAAAATAAGGTTTGCCATCAGCGCTTCTCATGTCTCTAACTCCTTTTAGAATGTTCTCTGTTTCATCGATATTATACCCTCTTTCCTTAAATCTGTCCCTCAAGTCATTCATTTCATTTACAAAATCTGTTTTTGTGGCATTCAGTCTTGAATCCCTTAGCCTTTAACAATGTTTTTGAAAATGTGTGAGGAATACATACTCCTCCTATGCAGATGTGTTTCTGGCACGTTTTCCTATAGGTTCTAGTGGATAATTTGCCATCTGTGGTCTTCATAACTGTGACGTCTAGAAAATCAATTCTTTCTCTAGAACTATTCATAATGAACTTTAGAAAAGATGTTGTGGAATTTATATGTTCATAGAACTGCTTCAGTGTCTCTTCACCACCTTCCCATACAATAAAAAGATCTACAAACCTTTGATAAAGTACCACTCCTTGTGATGATCCTATAATATGTTCTTCCTTCCACAAGGCTAGAACCATATTGGCATAGCTGTTGGCACTGGATGTGCCCATAGCTATGCCATCTCTCTGTAGGTAAGGTGAGCCATTGAAAATAAACGCATTATTCTCTAATAGTAATTCCACGAATAAACGTAGTAGTTCTATGAAACTTCTATTGAATTCACTGTGTTTATTTAAATAATCCTTCATGTTAATACCACCTTGATTCGGTATGCATGTAAATAAAGAATGCGCACATCAAGGTTTACTAAGATGTCATTATCATGTAGAAACCTCTCTGATGCGAACATATATAAATCTTTTAAAAAATGTTTGGTGTCTTTTAATACATATACATTTTTATCTAGTGTAGGTCTTAAGTGTTTTTCAACATAAACAGAAATACTTTCAGTGTAGTACCCTCTTCCTGATATAATTGGCCTGAATGGTGGCTTTTGTGGGTCTTTGTGTATCTTTGGAAGAGCTTGTATGAGTGGAATTACTGGTTCCTCACACACCAAATATTTATATAGTTCCACTGTGATGTTACGTCCTAATAAACAATCTAAAAGACTGTTAACATTCTAAAAGGAGTTAGAAACATGAGAAGCACTGATGGCAAACCTTATTTTTCGAATGGACCTTGGGGTGAGGTCCAGCAAAGGGCAGCCACACAAATGCATGTACCCCTAACATATTCGAGTAACATTATGATGATTGAGATGATAATGAGGAAACACTGGGAGATACTTACCACCGATTTAGAGGTAAGCCCTATAGTTGGATCTAAGCCATTGTTCATGTATAAAAACAAAAGAACTTGAAGAAAATGTTATGTTATCCTAGAATATAGAAACAAGTTTACATGGTGCATCTATATATATGGTACACTCCCTTCTTTGAAAAGCAATTGGTGCAGATTTTTGGATACTACTGGGGCAATTATGTGCCCTGATACAAGGAAATAGCTTGAATTTAGGGTCATAGCCAATTGTAATACTTGTCATCTTGTTTATTTAGCTGTATGCCAAAAGTGCTCCCCTTTTTATATAGGCAAGACATACAGAAGGCTACGAGATCGCATTAGGGAGCATATATATAACATCAACAATTCTGTATGCACCAATGCCCTAGCTAAACACATTTCTATACATGGTGATAAACATATGCTTAGATTCATGGTAATTGAAGTTATATTTGAGGATAAACGGGGGGGGGGGGGCTGACAAAGAATAAAGTAGAAACAAGTAAGCTAAAATGGATAATCAGAATGAGAGTACATAAGGGCAAAGGCTTAAATGACAAGTTTGTATTACGCTAGTGCTCAAAATAGACCTATACGAAAATATGTGCTTATATGGCAGACATTCTGTTGATTGAATATTGTTGACAATATTCTCGTGTTTTGCTTAGTTTCACCAGTACAGTAAACACAAATAGGAATCACAGAAATCTAGTGTCTGACTTCTTCCTTGATTTATCCAGGGTCTTTGACATGGTGTCTCTCTCTCTCTCTCTCTCTCTCTCTCTTCTCATACACAAACTTCATAACCCAGCTCTAAAATAGAGCTCAGGCTATCAAGTGGCAAAACTACTTTTCATCCTTCCTCCCCGTCCCAGTCAGTGTACCACAAAGATTAGTCTTGCGACCCATTCTCTCGAACATCTTCATCAATGACCTACATAAAGGCTGTAAAGCTTCATCTCTAGTACAGTATGTAGATGATGTCACAGTTATCTGTATCACAAAAAATATTAACAGAACTTACCCAGGAGTTCTCCTCCTCTACTGAAACCTTGCTGACATCTGTCCAGCTGTTCTTAAGCTCAAGTAAATCCAAACTAATTTATTTACTCCCAAACAGCTTACAGTCGACAAAATCCCCTACTCATTTACCTTGTCCAACAAAACAGAAAATTGAATTTGTCACACACCATAAATTGATGGTCATCTGTGTAGATGAGAACCTAAAATTTGGCATGCACAAATCCAAAATTTAGTGAGAAAAATTAGACTAAAGACTACATTCTCTGTATAGAGCCAAACCCTTCCTGTCGGACACTATAAGAAGACATATTGCCTCTTCTCTAGTGTTGCCTACTTTAACGTATTCTGCACCCATCCTTAACAACATCCAAGATGACTTGCTAAACAAACTTGAGCAATGTTACTGTAAAATGTCATGATTCGCTGCCAAGGGATCGACAGTGGCTGGAATTTCCACATTTTCTAACTCTACTCACAGCTTCCACAAATCCATAACTACTATTAGGTCTTCTTTTGGCTTTTCCTGGTTAGGGGTCGCCACACCGGATCACCTGTCCGCTCATGATTGGCAGTGGAGTTGCCAGCCGGGTGCCCAACCTTCCACAGAAGGCACACGAACGCACTCAGCCTAGGGCCAATTTAGTGTGTCCAATCCACCTATAGCGTGTCTTTGGGATGTGGGAGGAAACCAGAGAACCCAGCAGAAACCCACGCAACCACAGGGAGGACATGCAGACTGCACAGAAGGCACCCCAGCCAAGGATTGAACCATTGTATATAAATCTAACAACTGTCCATCTATTTCCTACCTCATACAAATATATAACCCTTCCAGGCCTCTGTTCATTGGACAAATGCCTATTTGTATCCAAACCAAACAATTCTGCTGGCAGATCACTTCTCTTCCATCAGATCTTGAAACTCCATTCCACTAGCCATATGCCAAATACACTCCCTAAAATCATTTAAACCTGGACTAAAGTCCTATGTACCCATTTGCCAGTTTTGTACATGAGATTTTCCTGGATAATCTCCAAACCCTTAATTTCACCACTCTTTCTTGTAAATGGCCATAATACAGCTACTGCTTCGCAATCTCTGATTATTGGGCTATCATCTACCCCTGTCCACTACTACCTTTATCTCCCTTTTACATGGGCTTCCTCAGTACTCCTTCGTAACTATCTTCATTCTCTTAATTACTTCACAGTCTTCTACTCAGTGTCTATTTACAGGTGATTCCATTAGAAAGTAACTAGACTTTTATAAACTTGATATTAGCTAATATTTTACTGTATTCTTATTTTAACTGTCATGCTTTCATTAACTGTCATATTATTCTATGTATATACATTTACCACTGTATGAATGTTCATATATTATTTTTTGATCAACTTTCATCATTACTGTTCTATGTATGTATGTGCATTTATTATGTAAATCTTGTATAACTGCCTTCTACTCATCCTGCAAAATGGAACATTTCTCTCTGGGCCTCCTCTGAACATTGGGCTTGTGCCCAGTTAAACTTTCCGAGTACAGAAAAGCAATAAATAAACAGTGAATCTGTCAGGAAAACTTTATAGACATTGAGTAATTTTGAAAATGTCAAGCATGGTTAGGCTAAAAATCCCTGACAAACTCAGGTTTACGTACAGGATTGGAATGAATTTGAAGGGAATGTTTGAAAATAGTAAAATATCAGCAGGCCATTAAAAAAAGGGGGGAATGCACAAATGTGGGGTGTACATACAGTGAAGGTTTGTATGTGAAACAATTCATTTCATTAGGTTCAGTTAGTAGTATTATTTATGATAAAGGTCATTCTTATTGTGAAACAAGATACGCGCACACACACACACACACACACATATATATATATATATATATATATATATATATATATATATATATGTAGATAGATAGATATATAGATGTATAGATAGATAGATAGATAGATGTATATATGTAAATGTATACTGTTCAGTGTATATGTCAAATATATCTTTCCTAACATTCTGTATTGGCATACCTGTAAAATCAGTAAGAACATGAATATGTCAACATAACTTACTCTGTTAAGAAGGCGGTCATAATGTGTTGGCAAAACATAGTAGACAGTGTATGTGTTTTAACAAGTTCACGGTTTTCATTTTGGAAAAAATTGTGTGAACATAACAGGTGGTTGTCTTTGTGTGTGTGTGTTTAGCCAACATGTTTATTTTTATAAAGCTTGTTTATTCTGTATAAATTGAGATTGGGTTAGGAGAACAAGCAGATTCTGATGAAGTCCAGTCTTTGACTGGACAAAAGTGCTTGATCACATAAAGTTGTCTTGAGCATGGACTGCTTTGTGGGCTGTGTTTTTAACTTTCTTTTTAAAGGTGCTTTGCAGTACTTATGGGTTTTCTGATGCTTCTGGCAGGTCCCTGTTGGGTTTTGTACTTGCCTTTAGATTCCCATTGACAGCAATTTATTGAGTAAACCACTTGAATATGTACGTTATGCTGCCTAGAGCATTTCTCCCAATGTATTTCTTTCAACAGTTTAGTACAATCACTGTGCACATCTTTAGTAAGTAGCCTTTCAGCAGTACACTGTCCATTTCTTTGGAAAACATCCTTTCAGCAGTTTTATATCACCTTATTAATACATCCAACTGCACTTATTCTAACATTGATTGTCATGTGATTCTTTTAAACTTGGTTTTACAAGTCTTTATTTTTTGTCAAACTCAAGAGTCTGTCTTCTGCATCTGGCTCTTTGTTTCATGTATGGCAAAGAGAAGCCTGTGATTCTGTTCAACACTTTCCAGAACAATTTAATAAACATTAATTAAAACTTGTATTTCACTCTTAGTTTAGTGAACATAATTCAAATAATGCAGACTCCACAGCTTGTAACCACAATTTACAACTTTTTTTTAGAATGCACATTGAGCGGTGGTGGTCAGTTTAGAAGTCATTCAACAAAGCTTTTTTAGTGATAGTTTCTCTGCCTCAATTTCAGGACAAAGCATGAACTCTTTTGTTAAACTTGCAGTAGCTCAGAAGTATTTTCTGTACAATATCATGCTCGCTACTTGTAGCAGAAGTCAAATGTTACCTGCATCCTTCACAAGGTGTAATGCTTCGGAGAATTATTAACTCATCGAGAAACTCACTTAGCTACTTTCACCATTTTCTTTGCATTTTCTAGCCATTTTGTTCCATTTTCCTTAAAGAAAACTGATCTACCTTTAATAACTTGCTTGCACAAAACACAGAGACTGCAAATAAAGTATTTTCTTTAAACATTTAGGCACTTCATTTAGTCATATTCCTCTTTGTACCATTTCATGCTTATTGTTTCAAGCAAAACAAAGTTCAAAACTTTCAGCATGTACTTAATATCATTGCAGTTCAGTCTCTTTATGACTGTCTAAGTCAGTGAACATGAATCACTCATCACTGTTAGCAGGTCTTTGCCCAAGGCTTTCCATTTACTTTCACAGATGTCTAACCCTCTGCCTGTGCTCTCCATCACTCTGCATGTGTCTCTCCTCTCTCTCTTTCTGGTAATCCCATTTCAGCCACCCTCCAGAAGGAGGGCGGCGTAGCTTCCTCTACATGGGGATCTTTTGGGTCCTTCTCCCATAGTGCATTGCAGCTCCACACATTCCACAGTAGTTCCTTTTTTTTGGTGGTGGTGGGGGGTATACCACACAGACAAGATACACATACACACACTTTTATGTACATAAATTATTTATCATTGAAATATAATCCTGCTTTTTATTGGTGGTAAGAAGTATAGAAAATTTGCCATGGATATAATTTCATATTTTGAATAGGATGGTGCTGCAGCAGTAGTGAGTGCATAAATGTTTGTTGCAGTCCATGGAGAATGCATGAAGAGGCAAATAATTTGTCCATATTTAATAGTGGTATGTAGTTGGTTCTTATGTCTTACTGAACTGCTGACTTAACTGAAGTGTATATAAAGTGGTAGAGCTCAGGGGCTTTTGTCAGGGCAATTTCTGGAATGAGCAATAAGTAAGAGAGGGTGGGGACAAATGTCTGTAGAATTTTGTGGAACTGCAAGCATATTTTACAGTCATCCTCTTTGAATTAACCATTTAAGTCTGATCTTATGTTCTCCATTTACACAGTGTACAGTCCTTGTACAAGTTGCTGACCTAGGACTGTGGATGCCTGTTGCCTTTTGGGTTTCAGATGTGAGCAGCATATGTTTCATGTTTCTCCAGATAGCACTGTTTCAGTACAGCATTTGAGGGACTGTTGCAATACTTTAGTACATATTAAGTGACGAGTAGTGACAATTGATTACTAGTGTTCTCATAGTGTAAGATGCTGAGCTTCTGCAGAGGATAAATCAGGCAACCTGGGAATAAACCCCTGTGTCACCCCCTTGATTGCCATTTGGCTCATGGATATGATGCAGAAAATGAAAATAGGGGATGTTACCTCCAAAAGAGACTAGCCACCAGCTGGGATCTCTCCTGTTTGACATATACTTTTCTGAAGTAAAAGCCAATACCAAAGGGCTCTTGCTGACTAAGTCTTCAGATGACTGCAAGCTAAGAGCATTCATTGAGTCTCCAAATTACTTAACCATCCTGCAAAAGGTTTGTCTCAAGTAAATAACTGGCATCAAAATCATGGTCTGAAAGTAAATTCCAAAAACTACATTATTGTATCCTTTGGGAAGAGATCTATCCCAGGGAGCTGCCACTTTGACAATACAACCCTAAGAGTTGACCCAGTTGTTAGGGATTTGGGAACTTAAGTAGACAGCAACCCAGCGTTTGACCAACATGTGTCTATTGTTCTAAGAAAACGTTTCTGTATTGCAATCCCTTATAAATGAAGAGATTGTGCCTAGATATAGGGGATGTCATTATCTCTTTACTCAACTCTCATTAGGTGAATCATTGAATATAATGCCTCCTTTGGCGTGCATCTGTCCAGACACGTGCAAGCAACTGGAATGCCCACAGAGATACCGTACTAAAATGATACAAGGTCTGAACAATATGTCCTATATGGACCATCTGAAAGCCCTGTCACTATACTCTGTATCCTACAGACTACTGAGAGCTGACCTGTGTCTGGTATACAAAGTATCCTCCAACCTATTGGTAATGGATATACTACACATCAGCAATTCAAATGGCAGCAGAAGTTCTCTGTCTAGCTATTTAAACCTCTTCTGTAACATCAACAGACTGGTTTGGAGGTAGAGGTATATCTCACAGAGGATACCACTGCTGTGGAACAGACTCCCTATCCAAATAAAACACATTTATCCCTGTTCATTTTTCAAGTGCAAGTTAGACCTTTGGATGGTAAACAGAAAATGTACTCCAGTAGTGCTCCATGTACTACTAATGGACAGATGCAGTTCTTAAATGCTTTATCTCATGCATGTGTTAACTCAAATTATCTGTGGTAGGATTCCATTTATTCTCATTAGGGGTAATATATAATTATTGACCCATGGAATGGATAAGGTTAGTCTATAACCAAGTGGGATAGATTATTTCAAGCACAAAAAGGGAAATTGGCTAGGCTTAAAATGGCTCGCAAGGTCATCTAGCCTAGTACTTACCTGTGAACCTATAAATGTAGAGAATTTGTAGACATGTATGTTGGAGCTTAACAGGAAAATATTTTGTATTGATTACTTTCTTATGTTTATTAAGACATTTTTTATTTCCTTTCTTTTTTTTTTTGTATGTGTTGTGGTGCCTTTTCATTTCCAGTGTTGAAACACCATCCTCAGAGGTTATAGTTAGATTTCTTTTGTCTAGTGCATGTATGCAGTAATTTAAGTGTCCCTCATTAAAAGCATGTCTTTGTCTTTCTTCATAAAAAAATAAGTTTAGCCTTTTCCTGCTGTTTGTTTTTATTCATTCATTCATTAACAGTGTAAGTGGAGTGGTCTGAAGAGAAAGCAAAAAACAAATGCATTTATTCGTTAATTATATTTAGCTAGTTTGTTGAGTATATCTTGGTAATATTTTAATGCAGTAACTGTACATATGGTGTGCATGTATTTCGATAGGTATGGAGACAAAGTTGAAGGAGACTGTACACAAACCTTGTTTTTATGGTTTAGAGTTTCTGTAATGCATGCATCTAAGTTTTCATCCCTTGATCAAGTACATTTGTAGACAAGGAAGGATGAGCATCTAATCCGGTAGGGGAGACCACCACACACTTGGACACATCTTGCAGTTGGTCACAGGCACATGGGGTCTTTTGTCCTAAAGGAAATTTGATAGGGGGCATTGATTGAGTCAGTGAGGTGGCAGGACAGTACCCCAGCACATCCCCATTGCATGTCTGTTCCCTGATGTTAATGGGTGCTCATAGGGAGAGTCATTAGGGAATAAACAGAAAATACTCAGCAGTAATGTGATACTGCAGCAGGAGCCTCGGTCTCCTCTCTGGCCCTGACCCATGGGTCAAAGCAAGTCCTAGTGGGTAAGGAATGACCATTGGACAAAGACATGTCATAGTATAGTAATACACTTTTCTTAGTTATTTTCTTCAAAATGAATAATAGTGTGTTACATATGAGTTTACATTTTTTATTAACATGACATATTACATAGTGACTTGAGAGCACATTCAGTTATAAAACCATTACAAAGATTTTTTTTTCATGCATAATGCAAATATGATTTCTGTCTTGACAGTTGTTATTCAATTTAATATTGCATAGATTGCTGAAAGCCTGCTTTTCCTGAAATATTGGTCCTTCCGCTGAATATTTCCTGTATGTAATTTTCTCATAGATTCTGTTTATTTCCATGTAGTTTGCAACGTCCCTTTTCTAAAGATCCCACTTATAGTTCTGTCATCTCATTTACAACATTCATTAATTCTGTTACAGTTGGTTTTCCTTTTGATTTCCATTTTCTAGTCATTTCTGTTTTAGCAGCTAACAGCATTAGACTTGACAGGGCCTTTGTGTCTGGGCAGTCTAGTTTTTAGATGCCAGCCTTAAAGAATCTTTTCCTTGGTTAAAGTAATTTGCTTCCCCAACATTTCTGAGAGAGTACCCTTTTAGGAATTTCTGATATGTATTAACCCTTTGAATTCCCAAGGTACCCTTATCTTTCCCATCAGACCTCCACCAACTGCTGACTACCCGTGGGAAAATTTTATGAACTGTACTTGGAGTATAAAATATCTGTGTAAACATTTCCATGCAAAAATCCTAATCCTTCTAGATTTTGTTGTATACTTGGCAGCCATATAAATATCCTGCAAGTGTTTCTTTGTATACTGCCTTTCTTTTCTCATGTCCCAGTCTTTTCTAACAACTTCTGATTTTCTGTTATTTTTGTATGTCCTGCTAATTGTTCCTGTTTTTATATCACAGCTTCTGCTCTAGATTCAACTGTAAAGTCAACCAGACCTGATCTTTCATTTCACATCCTCTCAATCTCTTTCACTTTATCTATACTCTTGTTACCAATTCCTGGTAAGAAAGGCAGTCCCTCCCTAATTATTTGCTCCCAATGCCTTGGTCCCTTTTTTTGATCGTCTCCGATAACTTCCAACTCGTCAAATATTTTCTGTGCCCATATTTGCATTCATCTCTTTTGGTAAAATCTCCTTTCTCCATTCCTGTGTTGCATTACTTCTGAAAACATTTTCTGCTACTTTGTAAATATAATATTCTGTATGTGTTTTACTGTTCCCTGTAAATGCCTGCATCCAAACCCTTCTCTCTCTCTTATTTGTGAGCCCTTCCACTCCATTTCAATTTCATTTCTTTTCATTTTGATTTGTAGACTTTCTCTTTGTTTATATGAACTTTAACTGCAGCTCCAAAGGATCCCTTCACATCTGGTAATCCCAAAACACTTTGTTCTGTGAGGAGAAACAACTTGTCCCACTTACGTCTGCTCTCTCTCCAAAAATAAATTCCTTCATTTCTTTATTAGCTATGTTCCACAGATTCTACTTTGGTTGATAAAATATGCCTGACCCATATGCAATATTAAAATGACTAGAAACATTTTTCCATCTTGTACCTTACTGTCCACAACCATAGTCAGGAGCTTCCATCTTTTCAGTTTGTCTCTCCCCATATATCTGTAGCTGCTATAATAGAATCATTTCTAATCCTAACACCTTCTCATTCAAAGCTCCTTCTAGGCTCTTCTGCTGGAGTTGGAATTAACACCACTTCTACTTTACTGTGTAGGGCTCACTCTAAATCTAAAGAAGTCAGCTCTGATGCTTCCTCAAGACCAGGTTTTCTTGGGTTGAAGATTCAGATTTGTACTATGACAGCTTTTCTTCCTCCTTCCAAGGTCCTCTCTGACAGCTTTCTGTTTAGTCCCTTCTTCCTTTGCAAGAGACCTTGGCAAGAACATTTCTAAGAGCCCTGGGATTCATGGCAGCCACTATTCCTATGGTTTCCTTTCCAGACTCCATATGAAGAAGTTGCAATAGTATCTGAAGACAATTTGGCTTCAGCATGGTCATCCCTTAAACTTCTGCATTCCTCCCTTGCCTTGCTTATGCAAGGAATTTCTTTGTTGGATCAACCAGATATATCTAAATCCAGGTCTTAATTTTCTGGTACCTCCCTCTACTCGGCAGATGTTTACAAATACTTCATATCTAGCCAGGAAAGTTTATTCCAGCAGCAGGATCCAGGGAGTCTGGTCTTTTCAGAAGGTGAAATATAGTATCACTGTTGAAGTGAAAGCTTTAATCATGGCTCTTCAGGCCCTACATTACCTCTGGTCTTCAGGTCCACTCTGGGTCTCTGCGGACAACACCACTGCTATGTAGTACATAAACAAGCAAGGGGGTGATTGTCTTTCCACCTTTGCAGACTAGCCCTCATAGCATGGGACATTGTCACATGTCATTAGCTAATTCTTCAGGCAGTCTATTTTTACCTCAGAAAAGAATGTAGTGGTAGACAGTCTGAAAAGTTCCAGGGCAGATGCTTATGAGTCAGTGTTATATAGAGAGGATCTCCTTGACATTGTTCATTGATGTGGTACTCCTGGGGTAGATTTCTCTCCTCAGAACAGACAACTCCCCAAGTTCTGTTCCAGACTGCCAAGTCCTGTGGCTTGGAAACTGGAAACCATGCTTCCCTCAGAAAGGGATGTTCTCTTTGTATTTCCCCCTCTTCCATTATTGCCAAAGGTCCTAACCAAGATCATGATGGACAGGCCTAAAATCTTGATGACTCCCTTATGGTCCAAAATTCCACTCCACAAAGGCAGCTCATGCACAGAACTATCAAACTATAGGCCAATAGCTATATTGTCACCACTGGCCAAAATCATGGAAAAGTGTGTACACAAACAACTTCTATACTATCTTATCCAGAACAGTCTACTAACCAGTTCACAACATGGTTTTAGACCCCACCACAGTACAACCACTGCCCTTCTCTCATTTACTGACATAATTAACGACAACCGGAATAACAAAAAAATATCCTCAGCTCTCTTTCTGGACCTATCAAAGGCCTTTGATATGGTTAACCACCAGCTACTTCTCCACACTCTCTGAAAACTCTACCTAGACAACCAAACACTGGACTGGTTTTATGCCTATCTCTCTGATAGGCAACAAGCAGTACTCTGGCAGAATAAGCTCTCTTGCCTCTTACCAAATACCTTAGGGGTTCCTCAAGGTTCCATATTGGGACCTCTTCTCTTTTCAGTCTTTATTAATGACCTCTACACAGCCATCCCTGAGGCCACCTGTGTTCAATATGCAGATGACTCGATGCTAGTTTGTTCTGATACATCTCCAGTTAACCTACTAACCACAACCCAATGCATTTTTACTGCAGTAGAAAACTGGCTATCAGGTCATCAACTGATCTTGAATCCAAACAAAACCAAATTAGTACTCTTCCATCCAACCCATAAGCCCTCTTCCTATATCCTTTACTATACAATCCAACAATGGGACTATCATCTCCCCAGACTCCTATACTAAACTATTAGGCGTTACCATTGACAATAAACTTAGATTCGACATGCACATTAACCAAACCATTAAAACCGTTGACAAGAAACTTGGTTCACTATATAGGATAAAATCTTTCCTAACTCCAATTGCCAAAGTGGCCGTTGCCCGCTCACATCTTCTCTCTACCTTTCCATATGCCTCCCCCATGCTTACTAATCTTAACAAATCTGACCTAAATAAACTCTCATGTTGTTATAATCATGTTGCCAGATTTGCAACTGGCATGCCCTATAGAACCCATCACTGTGTTAACCTAAGAAACCTCGGTTGGATAGAATTACCAAACCTTCTCCAGCAGAACCAACGCATAGAAGCATTTAAAATTCTCAAACAACCTGACAACACACCTGCACTGAAAAATTTAATTATACCCTACACCAATCTCAGCTGTCTACGCTCATCAAACAGGCTACTTGTCCAAACAGTCAAATCCTTTAACTCGGGGGGGGGGGGGTGATGCACTGTTTGCCAACACCATTGGAAAAATATGGAACTCCCTTCCTTTCAACCTCACTCTTACTACCTCCCCAACCCAATTCAAAAAGAGTCTAAAATACCATTTTAAGTCACATTGGCTTTGCCAATGCTCAAACCCAGATTAACTCCTCTTCAGTAAGCCAAGATCATTCGTTTCTTCAGGACTATCCAAGTATGAAAACTTTAGACCTTTATTCTCAATTGACCTAACCCCATATTTCCTTGAGAATTTTTCTGCCAATAAATGGAAGCCCTTTAATCTTTGCTAAAAGGACAACCTAGGGAAGAGAGAGATCTGTTGCAGTCTGTGATTGCTATTCCTAAGATGTTTTCTATAATACATATATTTCATGTCTTCTCCTCATATGCATTAATTCCTAAATGAAACAATATGTCTCTATGTAACATGTATGTAACTTACTGTCAATGTGGAGCTTTTCTCCCCGGGCCTCCGCTGAAATTGGACATGTATCCAGTCGGACCATCCCGGTCAACAAATGTAAAATAAAAATAAAATAAATTTTCATAAATACTTTTATACCCCAAGCAGACTCCAATGAATTTTTCCTCAGATAGATGGCAAATGTTGGACATCTGAGGGGAAAGAAAGGGTTTACTCGGAATATATGCTTTAGGGGTGTAATGAGTTGTCAGAGGGTGCTCTATTGGGAATACTGGCTGAGAAAATGAGTGTAACTAAGGAAATTATTTTTTGATATGGGATACAGGATTTGACTTGCCTAGACATATTAAGGCCTTAAGTTTAGTTATGGTGGCTGCCAAAAAAGCAATTGTTAGAAAATGGAAATCAAACTCTAAACCAACTATATTTGAAGTTTTGAGTATTGTAACAGAGGTAAATTAACAGAAGGTGGGATCTTTGGAAAAGGGTAGAGGAATAAATTACGTAGAAAAAAAAATGGAAATTGTGGAGCAGTACATGCAGAAAAATGTTTTGGAGGCAGAATAAGTTTCAAGAGAAGGCAGGAATTTAATAATTTATGTACTGTTGCCTAAATTATAGGATCTATAACGATACATATGTATAATTGTAAATGTGAGCTTGTTAATATGATGTAATTACTTTCTTGTATATAAAAGTAATTTTATCTGTGTCACAAGTGCTAATTCAATAAAGGTATTTAAAAAAAAAAAAAAAAAGAATAAAGGGGCTGGTAGACTGACCAACCCAGCCGTTCTGCCCTCATTAAGTTTGCAGATTCAGAAGTTTGTCTGGTTTGGAAATTCAGAAAGCAAGTCTGATTAGCCTGTTTGCGTTCATTGGGAATGAATTCTCCCTCTATACTGCTTTTTTGCAGCGTAGTGGGAGGGGGTGGTTGAAGTTTGTTTTGTCCCTTGGCAAAGGAGATTGCTATTCACCTTACATCTTTTCCACCTGATTCCATACCTCACCACATAATTCTGAGAAGAAAGACTAAAACTAAACTTTGCCATCACCTTGTGACTGTGAAGGATATGTGTTTAGTATTTCATGGTTCTAGTTAATGCAGGAAAGTCTCCCATTGTTTGCCAAAGGGGTTCTCCCTGTAGTTGAGGTAACAACAGACTCCATCAAAGGACTTGGTTCTTACTGTGGACCAATTTCAGCCCACCAGGAAAAAAAAATGAATGTAGCTAACAGAAAGCCTTCCATCTAGTAGACATAACTTGATAAGTGTAAGATGTTCTGTATTTGCATGGAAAGGTACCTGATGACACAACATTTGGGTCAGTTTACTAGTGATCCAGACCTATCTCATTCACCTGAATCGCTTGGACCTCCGTTATTCTGTGGTGTATATGTCAGCTGTTTCTGCTAATCATGAACTTATGGAGGACAGTCTGTGGCCCACTGTCTGCTCAGGCAGCTCCTTAAAGGGAGTTCATAGGTGTAAGTACAAGGCAGTCAGACTGCAGATCATTTGAACCCTAGCTAAAATCCCATTTAAATTTTTCCTCTAGCCTCAAGGAGAGCATGACAGGATAGACTGGGGGAGAGTTTGAGGTTGCCCATCCAGTTATCCAGGTTTACTTTAAAGGTTGCAAGGGTGCTACTCTGCTTGACTTACAGTAAAAGTTTGTTCCAGAGGTGAGTGATATATAGGGGTATGAATCTGTCACACAAATAAGTCTTATCTGCTGATGAAGGTTTATTCCTTTAACTGAATATTTGAGGTAGCTTTAATTCTGCGAAGGAATAGGAAGTCGCATAGGGTTGATCTTTTATGGCATTTTCATGGTTCTGTGTGTCTGCCTTCCTTTAAAGAACCTATCCCATTCAAAGAATCTGAACTTTGACAGATGTGCTTGTACTTGTTTAATTCTTGATGGCTCAATGGAATTGAATTTTGTCTCAAGTCATCACCACCTCCTTTTCAGTAGCTTTGAGGCACAGACCCTTAAGTGTAGTGAAACATACAGTACTGGATATCTGCAAGGAGTAGGTGGCCCTCGTGGCCAATCTATACTTCTTTCTGAAAACTGTTTCTAAATTGTCCCTTAACTATTCCATTTTCTCAATTTCTTTTTCATTGTTTAATATTGATTCGCAAGAAGTGTCATTGCTCAGGACAGACTGAAGGTAGTTCAGGAAGTAGACATTCTCCTCTTGCTTTATATGACTTTACTGTCTGCAGTTGCTTAGGGAATGCAATGCCGCCTAGAGCCTGGGTGCTTCAGAGAAAGAAAGGGCAAACTGGGCAACAAAAATACAGGGCAAGAGCTAGAGCGAGGATGAAGGAGGGAGGGACCAAATGCAGCAACAGTGAAGAGAAAGACATTTACTGTTATGGTAAGATTTTACACAACTGTACAATGTCCTTCCATATCACTGTTGTACTCTTCACCTCGGGGAGAGTACAAGAGCTTAAGAGGAAGCCTGAGAGGAGGAATGCACAGAAGAGCCCTCTACAAATGCATGCAGGATAGCCATGGCAAATCCTGCCCTGGACCTGGAAATAATATCCAGCTTATAATGTTTAGTGAAAGTATGAACAGATGACCAAATAGCAGCCTCAAGAATGGAACTGGTATCCAAACTCTTCAAAAATGCACCAGAGGAGGCAACTGCCCCAGTAGAATGTGCCCTTACAGTCGAGGAAGGATATTTACCATAAAGAAAATAAAAAGAAATGGCGTTGGAAATCTAGGACGATACTTTGTTTAGAAAGAGGCAAACCCAAAGTCTTGGGGAAAAAAGTACCCATGAAGTGGTAAGGGACCTGAGATCACAAACTGACTGCGATCTTAACTTTGACCACCATGTGTCTACTGTATTCAGGAAAGCTTTCTATATAGTACACTAGACTAGTAAAGGCATCACTTTGGGAGCAAAAGAAGGTATAACCCCCACTATGCTCTGCACTTATCCGGCCATAATTGAGTACAGTGCCTCATTTGTCATGTACCATACTAAGCACTTGCAGCAATTAGAGAGAAATCAGAGGTTTCTAACAAAGAAGATCAAGGGGCTCCAGCATGTGCCTTACATGGACCGATAAAGTCCCGGTCACTGTACTCCATAGCATATAGACTTCTTAGGGGAGACTTATGCCTGGCATACAGAGCAATTCAAGACCCAAACCCAGTGAACTTGCATATCCATAAATCAAACAGGAGTAGGGCTACCTCTTCTAGAGACCTAAATATGGCCTGCGACTTAAATAGCACATGCTGGAGTGACAGATATATCTCTCAGTGACTGCCGCATCTTTGGAACAGGCTACCAATTCATGTGAAGCAGCACCTTTATGGCACTGCTCAAGAGGAACCTGGATGAGTGGATGGGGGTACTGTAAATTCTTACCAGGGATAGAGCCCACAAACCACCTGGCCATGGGCAGTCATCACTAAATGCAATCTTGACTAGCATTTCTAAGGTATTACATTGGGATGAAATGGCTAGGCTTAAAATGACCCGTAGGTCGATAGCCTGATAATCTCCTATGATCCTAAAAGAAACAAAAAGCTGCTCAGATTTGCATATAACTTTAGTTTTATCTAAATATCTGAACAGTCTATGCAAATCCTAGCTCTGAAGAACCTTCAGTCAGACTGAGGAGAAGGAAAAAAGGAAAGTAGATGAATAGACTTGACCACCTTGGACATGCACGGATTTGTACCAAGAGGCACTCTGTCCCTATGAAAAACTAAAAAAAGAGGAAAAGCCTGAATTTCAAACACTTTCTTGGCAGAAGTGAGAGCCAAATGGGCAGTCTTACAAGTACAGTGTTGTAAGGACGCTGAAGAGGCAGGATCAAAAGCAACCTAGGTCAATTTTTCAAGTACAAAGTTGAGGTCACAAGAAGGTAGAACAGGCTTCTTGGGAGGCCTTAATATGAAGGACGCCTTTAAGAAACTGACCTCACACCTACAGGCCAAAGATGGATTCAGGAGCAGCAAAACTGAAATTGCTGACAGGTGAGCTGTAGCTGAAGAGTATTCCAACCTAGTATGGAGCAGATCACTCAAATAAGAGAGAACCAGAGGATCCTCCACTGATGGGGAATCCTGATGCCGAGGGAGTCACCAGACAAAGTGTTTTCCATTTGGACATGTATGATTTTCTGGTAGTGGATTTCTTGACCTCCTGTAGAACCCAGTGCACGTCCTCAGAAAAGAGATGTGTAAAAGTGATCAAAACCCTATCACCCACAGTGTCATTTGAAGAGTGGACAGATGAAGATGGACAAGAGAATCCCATATTTTGTGTGAGAAGATCCACCCAGTGAGGTAACTTGTGGTGATTGCTCCTTGCCAATTGGGAAAGAATTAAGAACTGATGCTGTCTGGGCCAAAAGGGAGTCGGAAAGATTTCGGGAGAATCCCTTCCAATGAAAAGACAGGACATCCACTTTCCTAGTCAGAGAACGTTGGACTCTGAAACAGAACGGAGGAAGTTGTCTGTTCAGAGGGGAGGCAAAAAGATTTACCTGATGAATACCCCACCAATGGACAATGTCAAGGAACATCCATTTGTGAGCCTGTGTCCTGGACCTGCTCAAAGAGTCTGCCACGCGATTGTGCTCTGCGGGAATGTAAACTGCTTGAAGAGTCACTTGATACTGGATGGCCAGATCGAAGACCTGAAGTGCTAATCTGCAAAAGGGATAGGACCTCATGCCCCCCTGCTTTTTGATAAATCACATTACTGTGTTATTGTCTGACTTTGAGTGTCCTGGGATGAAAGAGGGAATGAAAAGCTTGCAGAGCATTCATCTTTCTTATGTTGATTGGTCTGACTGATAAGGTGGTTAGAGACCCTGGACTTTTAGGGGGCTACAAGAAGCTACCCACCCTATGTCTGAGGTGTCCATGAACAGCTCTTGAGAGGGAATTGGAGCCTGAAAGGGAAATCCTGGATTGAGGGTTGATAAATCCACCACTGCAACTTGAACTTGAGACAGGGAAGAAAGAGGACAGGGAGTTCCAGAGGCTTGCAGTGTTGGAGCCACACCCCTTTGAGATATCACTGCAGCGCTGTCATATGGAGCCTGGTGAAGGCCATAAATCCCAGAATCCTGAGTAACTCCTTAGCCGTGATAGAGGAAGAAGATACTGGAAAAAAGGCTGCTGGGGCAGAACCTTGGGGGCAGTGAGCGATGCCAGCATGGGAATGATCTAAAGCTTGCAACTGTGAAAAATAGGATCATGGGAAGGGTGTCAGGTCTGATTTCTGGAGATTTATGGTGAACCTCAGGCTGTGTAAAAAAAAACAGTCAGTAAACTGGAGATCCTACAAAAGACTGCTGGGAAAAGGAGCTTGAATAAGCATATCATCTAGATAGGGAAAAGTCTGTATAACCCGAAGTTTGCAAAAAGCAGTAATAGGAGTGAGGCATTTGGTGAATACCCTTGGGGCAGTAGGGAGGCCAAAGAGGAAAGCAGAGAACTGAAAATGCAAGGAAGAAATAGAGAGCCATAAAAACTTCCTGAACTGAAGGTGAATAGGGATATGAAGGTATGCATTCTTGAGATCTACAGAAATCAGAAAGGCTTTGGGAAGAAATGGAAACAAGGTCTTAAGGGACAACATCTGAATGGAAGGAATCTTGAGAGAGTTGTTCAGCAGAGAAAGATCCAGAATTGATTTCCATGCACCCTTCTTCTGAGGAACCAAAAACATTTTGGAGTAAATCCCTTTTCCTTCCTGGCTGAGTGAAATGAGCTGAATAGTGCCTTGATCCAAAAGGGACTGCAGAATTTATGGAAAATGAGGAAGCTATTCTGGAGTAGGTTAAGGAATTACTGAAAAGAGAGGAAGGGATTTCCAAAACATGAAATGTCACTGGTGGATAATTGAGGGAACCAAAGAATCTGAGGTGATCTAAATCCAAGTTGTAAGAGATAAGGAAAGGCGGAGAGACCAGGGGAACCTGCTTGCGGGGAAGGGAAGGCCAAACGTCAGATAGAACCAGGCTTATTCAGAAAAGAGGCTTCTGGGAAGGAGGTGTCTGAATAGACTTAGCAGGAGTAACCTGCCTAGAAGCCTTCTTACCCTTCGGAGGGGGGCAATTCTGTTTATGACCAAAGGTAGACTTGGATGGATAGTTCCTCTGAAACTTGGGAAAAGGGAAAACAAAAATAAGCTTAAGTTCATGCAAGGCCTTATCCTTATTCTGAAGTGGCTTAAATAAGTCAGCAGCAGCAGCAATCTCAAAAAGACATTTTTTTAATCCAGAGGTGCATCCAAACGTTTGGCCTTGATGTCAGGCAAAGCCTGAAGACATAGCCAGGAATAACGCCTTATCACTGAACCAAAGGCACCAGCCCTGGAAGAGGCATCCACTGCATCATAGCTGCATTTTATTGAGTGAAGGGCAACTTGAGAAGTGGACCCCAAGAGGAAAAGGACAGAAGCCTTCTCCTCAGAATCAGGGATGTCAGAAACCACCTTAGAAATCTGGGAAAGGAGGACTAAAATATACTTGTTTTCATATGAGTTTGGTAGTTAATGGCCCTAAAGGAGAAGGTGGTAGCAGTGTAAACCTTCTTGCCCGACCTTTCTACTTGTTAGAAGCTTAGTAGATGCAACAGCAAAGAGTTTGTTAGAAGAAACTGATACCACTGAAGGATTGTAAATGGGCACTTATAAAGAAATTTGCAGTCCTCAGGCACCTTGTAGAACCTATCCAGCTTTTTTGTCACAGGAGGCTGAGAGGTAGGAGCTACAGAAGCTGCAGAAAACGTATCCAAAAGTGCAGCCAGAACAGGAGGGACAGCTGATGGCTTGGGAGGCTCCATCTGTAGGAGCTCATAGCAAAACTTTTGTATGTCAGAGACCTGGGAATAATCCCACTTAAAATGGTCCATCTTGGAGGCAATGGTATCCTCAAAGGACAACTTTTCAAAGGGGGGGGGGGTCTGAACTCAAAGAATCCTCTTCCTCTAAACTACAGTCCAAGGGGTACGGAATTTGGGAAGAATAGGCCAGGGTTTCTTCCCCAGAATCCAAATGTTCATCAGAGTAATCCATTTCCCAAAGTCTGTTAACAGGAGTGGAAGACCAGAGGGGACAGGAACAGAGAACCTTTGAGAAGGCTTAAAGGACATCAGAATGAAATTCTGCCATTCATGCTAGGGAATTCTCTACAGCAGGGAAATACATTTTGACTTTGGTTTCTTTTTCTGTGGAACGTCTGCCCAAAAAACCCTCAGCGAATCAGACCCTTGATGAGACTCAATAATGGTGGTTGGAATTTCCTTCCTCACTAAAATCTGAGGAACCCCCCTTGGTCCCTTTGATATTATCAGCTGAGGCTCCCCCTTAATGTTATGTGTAGACGTTGGATAAGTTTGTGAAGATGTGTGAGAATTCATATCCATGCCAGCCTCTGATTTGGATGTGGCACAGGAATCCGATCTTGGCAGATGGTTGGCCCTTGGGGCGGGAGGATTCTGCCATGGCACCCCTAAGGCAACATATTAAGTTGTTGTTTCTCAAAATATATGCACAAGGAGAAGTGACTACATAGGGTCTTTGGTACAAACACCTGGTAGATAGAGCACTGCTTATGATCGTGGGAAGTACCCAAGCAAAAAAGTTACTGGTTGTGATGGTCTTTACTGGAATCTGCCTCCCACACTATTTTCCCTTTCTGAATAGCATAAACACAGTACCAAACAATAGTAAAAAAGGAAAGAAAAAAACCCAATGGGGCACTTATCTGAAAAACGACTTGGAAATCAGCACAACAAAAGGCTGTTCAGACTGACATGCGATAATGGTGTTTGGTATGGTGGCAAAAAGTTTTGAGAGTTTGCATCCATACATCATCTTGCGTCAGGATTGTACATGTGATGTACGGTGAATTTAAGATCTGAAGACATTGATATACTGGCCAGATGTTGGGCTATCCTTGGCAAGAGATTCCTTATGCAAAGAATACTGCATGGAAGGACATAAGCTGATATAGTAAGAAAGTCTGTTATTTACCATGCACTTCCTGTACAGTAAAAGAGGAGAAAAGGTGGATATTTGCAAAGGAAGGAATGGGGCTATGGATAACTGACAGAACCTGTGTAATAGACTGAATTACAGAGCTGCAGGGAAAATCTAGGGAGCTAAAGGCCTATCAGCCTAACATCATTGACAAAGTCATTGTTAGAACCCTGAGCTGGTTGCTTTGTTTGAGGACAGAATTGTAAATGACAACAGCCAGCATTAGTTCTTGAGGAGAAGGAGGCAGTCGGTTATACCTAATCCAGTTTTATGAATGAATTATATAGAAATTGACAGGAGAATAGCAGCTGTAATGGTCTACGTGAACAGTACCAAGGCATAAACTTGACCAGGGTGGACCCCTGTCAGTTTATCGAAGTTTCAAAACTTCGAAGACCATATCTCTGAGACCATATGTTAGAAGTTTTGAAACTTCACTTTGTATTGAGATTGCCATACAGTGGGGAACTCTGGATTTGCCATTTTCCTCACTGTAGTGCAATCTCGGAGTTGGTATATTTAATTAGCATGGGGTGCAGACAGTGCTGGAGGGCAAGCCCCCCTGCAAAGATGTAAAGGTACATTTTTTTATTTTTAGTGTTTTGTCTTTTTGTTTCGAAGTTTGAAAACTTCGAATATATGGTCTCAGCCATATGGTCTTCGAAGTTTTGAAAATTCAATAAACTGATAGGGATCTGGCCAGGGTTATGGAGCTGTTAATAAAACTGGAAAGGTGGTGGTTAGACCAAGAGTGAGGAACTCTACTACTGTATAACTGAAGCGTAGGACACACAGTATGGTGATAAGGGCATTATCATGATTAAGCAAATTTATAAAGAGGAATTCTCCAAGAGAATGTCTTTAGTCCACTCTTCTTCCTTTCATTTGTTTCAGACATACACGATGAACTAAAAATAATGATCAGTCTAGTGCACAAGAATGTGTGTGGCAGTTGAAGGTGGAAGGAAATATTTGGAAGGTGTGGGCAAAAAGGTGACACCACATGTTCATTGCAAACAGATATCAAGAGTTACTGCTGCTAGATCACAGCAGCTCTGGTGTGCACTAATGGTAGGGAAAAAAGCTGGGAATATTGAATCTAGAGTAAAAGTCACTGGAAAGGTCCACGAGATAGAGGAAAATATGTCCATTGTTGAGATGAGCTGAAGCTCTTCTTATTAGAGAACGGAAAAGACGGGAGGGAAATTATCAGTTGCACAAGATTTTATAAGGCAAATTTGAAGGGGCCTTCCTGAATAGGAGTAGCAAAGTGGGCTGGAGGGATACAGATTGTAAGGACCATCTACTTCTTCATATGTCAGTGTGTTTCACAAAGAGGGTCACATCTCCATGGAATGTGCTACCACAGTTGGGTGGTGGAACATAATTCGACCAAGGCATTCAAACTAGCATGTAATTTCAGGAGGAGTGCAGGATGATCGAGGTAGCAAATGAAAGATGACAAAATATTAAATTCATTTAAAGGGATAGACTAAGCAAGTTTATTGTTTCTTGCACTGAGCAAACAAACGTAGATAAAGAAAAGTGTTAGGTCTGCCGGTGCAAATGTTGTGTTGCAAAGTTTTAACACACTTCTTAAACTTGGCAGAACAGTTAAGTATGCCTAGCATTATACAGAGAGTTATTGGGACATAAAATTCTTCATTTACAATGCTTAAGCCAGTAAATCTTACTCATAAAATTCATCATTTAAAAAAAATAATGAATATTAAAGTAGGCACAACAGCCAAAAAAATGAAATTTGACAAGTTAGGTTAGACCTTAGGGCCACTAAATAGAAAGTTTCAAAGGCTATAGAGAATATTTGCGTGATGATAGAATGCAGATGTTTATAGTATTTTTCACTCTTGCAGTTAGTTTTGTTTAACACAACTGTTTTCTCCATAGCAGTTTTTGTTTCCCTTTTAATGCATCTGAGATAGCCCTTCCTGCCTCAAGTTGCCATTTAAATGTATTTAATGATCTTATGAAGTAAACACTGCTTCTGTATTAAGACACATATTTTCTTCTTTTGAATATGTTGACTTCTGTGAGCACTAATTTGGAGTTTCATTCATTTTCATCGAAAATGACTAATTCTTTCTGCCATTAATACATTTTCAGATTGGGAGGTGGCCCAAGTGATGCTAAAGAAGTAATGGGACATCCATTCTTTGCCCCAGTTAAATGGCAGGATGTGCTTCAGAAAAAAGTAAGTAAAAGGCTTGCAAAACTGACTAAAATGTGCATGCATTTGTGTGTGTGTGTTTCTGTATTTCTGGTGACCACATTCAATTAGTGAATTGTCTGCCAGTCTGGGGTTGGTGAAATACTCTGCAAGAAGTCCCAAGACTTAGTATTTTTCTTCCTGCCCTCATGTTCATTTAAAACATTTGTAAGCTGGGTTCTAGTAGAGCCATGGCTGCTACATGTACAGTCAGTGGCACCCTGTGCTTCACAGGGGGTGTCTAGCATTCTAGAAACCACTCCTAATGATGTCTGTTTCCTCTGCTCTCCTGTGGAACCATGTATGCTTTTTGTCACATGCAGAAAAGTAATTTGTGAAACTTGAATATTCTTGCTGCAGAAGCCTGCAGCACATCTGACATGCTCCAAGTACTTCACTGAAAGGTCCCAGTAGCTAGAATGGGAAATGCTGTGCCCATACCTTGACTTTCACAGGGAAAGGAGCACTGTGCATTTCCCTAGTGTTAGCCTCTGTGAGTAGCACATCTGCCAGAAGACTCATTATGTGAGTCTGCTTGGAAGCAATTACTGTTTGTTGTATAGTCATGTTATTGTATGTCAGATCTGGCCAGAATTGACGTAGCTGCCACAGTATGCAGTGCTATGCCACTGATATAGTACCAGCAATGGCCAGAAATAAAAAGTACTGCTGAGCACAAACTGGTACCATTTTAAAAAAAATTTCTAAAATCCATTGCTTAAATTTCAGATGTGTTGCAAGTTTTTATTCAGGTGTGCCGACTGGAGTGCAAGGTGCTGCATGTATGTCTGGGCACTTCTTTCAATCTTTTTGTGTCACACTACTGCCTCATTTGTTTGCCCTTCATCATTTGCTTTCATTTATTCACTCAGTTACATGTGATGATTAACCAGGATACAGACCACCATGCTGTTTTGTAGCTTATGTTTCTTAATTGCAAGTACTCTGCACATGGATGTTAATTTTGCAGACTTCACATGCACACTATATATATCCTATTCTGTATACTTTTTTTTTATGCCAAACATCTTTATTAAATGTACACATATGGCAATCTTAAATTTATATAAATGAAAAATATATAAAATTGTATCATTTTAGTTGCAAACAGTTCACATCACAGACACCATTGAAACAACTGTAGTTATAAACATTGTATATCACTGATAAACCATCCACTCATTGTCAGTTAAGCATTATATAGCTCATTCAAATCCTGCATCTTAAACCTCGTTCCTGCTCTGCATATATTGATGATGATATGTAGTCCAATCTCGCCTACATTCTTACCCATGGGTTCGGAGCCGAACCTCTGCTCTGACTCTGCCATACTCTAGCTCAAAGTCTTTCAGTTGGCTGGGCTAAGAAGGTATCCCATGCTGCACTGCTCCCTTTTCCCAGATCTCGTTTGCCGCTCATATAGCTCAGACGTGGTTTCGCTCTTGGCTGTGGCTAAGTATAACTTTTCTCTTTATTGAGGTAGTCTTGCTTCAAAAAAAGCTATTTTCATAGCTGTGTGTTGTGTGTGTGTGTAAGTAGATGTCCTTCAAGGATGCATCTGCAGTCATCACATATGCGTTGTCCTGCCTCAAGCAGCCCTTCGGTTGGCCGGATTCCAAAGTCTGGGTCTGGCCTCGGCTGATGTCCCACTTTCCCCGACGTCAGAGCGTCTGGGGTATAAAAGCATCAGCCGACGCCATTTTCCTCTGTCTTTCTTGCCGCGTGGTGCCCGAAGCAGAAGCAGTTCGCAAGTGCCAGTCGGCCAGCTCCTGTGATTCAGCTACCGAAGACTTTGAAAAAGCTAAGTACCCCGTTGGGGACTCTTTCTTGCCTCAGCCGATGTCAGATAAAGTTAATAATTGTTTAACTTGTGGGAAACAAATACCTCATAAGGATTTCCACTCTTACTGCCTCCCCTGCCTAGGCCCAGACCACGACGTCTCGGCCTGTTCAGCCTGTGCTTCCTTCAACCAACGAACTCTTAGACGTCAGTCGGAGTTTGCAGAGGAATTCTTTGGGGCTAGTTTTGCTTACAAGATGCCATCGGAGACTCCGACTTCGCATTTAGTTAAGAAACGGAAGGACAAGGACCGACACATGTGGCCCGCGGTTTCGGCTGAAACCACTGTCAGGCCTACCGCGAGTGTCTCGGCTGAAACAGAGTCCTTGGTACTTCCGATTACCGAAACCGCGCAACCGACTACCTCGACCCCGGAGGCCCCAGCCAAGTCGGTTATTGAATTACTGGTGTCCAGGAACCTTCCGACACCATTCCTTTAGACAAATCTACTCCTACACGTGGTGCACCAGGCCTCCTGCATCCATGTCCATTAAGGCTTTCTCCAGGGCTAAAGCTGCTAAACTTTCTAAAGCTTTGCCTCCCAAGGTTACCTCTCAGAGACCCTCTGCTGGCTCACAGATTCTTAGCTTAGCAGAGGATCTTATCTCCTTAATTAGAGGTTCTCAACCTTATCCAGACAGGGGCTCACAACCACCTCCAGACAAAAGGCCCAGGGTTGAGCCCTCTGCCCTCCACTCCTCAGATGAGTCCTCAGATGGCTGTACTCTGTCAGACCACCAGGAGGAGGCTTATTCGGCCTACGAGGATTCTGATGCTGAAGAATCTATTCCCTCGGCCTCCCCTCCTGAAGAGTTTTCTTTTGGAGAGACATTACACTCTGAGAGAACATTTTCAATGGCAGGGTCAGGAATTCTCTGATTCTAGAAAGAGATTAAGGACCTTTTTACATTTACCTCAGCATAGGCCTTTAGCTATACCTCCTGTTTTGAATGTCATTGATGATGTGTACTCTGATGCTAGTACAACCCCTGACTCTCTCCCTCCGGCTCCTGCCAAACCTGATAGGTACTACAGGGTCCCGGACTCGCATCTTCACCTGTACAAGGCCCACTCTGCTGATCCAGAAACTATTTCCCAGGGCCCAAAAGGGGTTGCAGCTGCCACTGCTAGAAATCCTCTACCCTCTGAAAGGGAGTCCAGAGCTTTAGAGAGATGGGGTAAAAAAAGTGTATACTTCTGCAACTCTTTCCATGAGGGCATTAAATTGTCAATTTCATATGATACAGTACCAAGAGTATTTGTTAGATGAATTGCATAAGAAACTGTCTTCATCTGAACCCCTTGATCGCAAATCCCTTCAGGATCTGGTACATAACTCCCAGCAGGTTAGTAACCATTTCTTGCAGTGTGGTTATGATGCATTGGAAGCTTCATGTAGGTCAGCTATGACAGGTGCAGTCATACGTAGGCATGCCTGGCTGAAGGAACAATCTCTGCTAGACCATGTTAAAGCTAAGCTTTTGGATGCTCCTATGGAAAAGCAAAAATTATTCGGTTCCACGGCTCAAGAGGTCTTAAAGAAATTTGAAAAAAAGGCAAAATCTGTGCAAACAGTCAAAGATTTTCTGCAAGTCCAACCACCGAGATTCAGCAGAAATTGGCCTACTAAGAACTGGTCCTTTCTGGACTCAGACAGATCTCAGAGAGGCAGGAATAGGCGTGCCAGAGGTAGAGAGCAAGCTAGAGGCTCCTACAGAGGCCGTCAATGGCAGCCTCCCAACCAGAGAGGTGGTGCAGGAACTACAAATGCTACACCAGGACAGACTCAATGACTTTGTTTTGACTTAGCCGACCAGGGCTCAATTAGAAGCACCTTTGGGCGGAAAGCTTTCTTTATTTTCAAAAAATTGGCACAGCATTACAAGGGACACATGGACACTGCAAATAATAGACAAAGGATACAGGTTCCATTTCCACACATTGCCAAAAAGAAAAGGCATGCCAGACCTGCCACCAAATCGGAGGGCAGAGGCTTTGAAACAAATTTCCAACTTAATACAAATGAAAGCTATAGAAAAGGTTCCTCTGTCAGAACAAGGCCAAGGATTTTACTCCAGATTATTCCTTGTTCCAAGAAAAGAAAATCAATGGAGGCCTATTCTCGACTTGTCCGCACTGAATACTTACCTCATTGTGCCAAAATTCAAAATGCTGACTCTACAGCAACTCCTTCCCATGCTGAGCAAGGGGTCTTGGCTGGTGACTCTAGACCTCAAGGAGGCATACCTGCATGTCCCTATCAGACAAAGTTGCAGAAGACACCTCAGATTTCTTGCAGGGTCAGAGCATTATCAATTCTCAGCATTGCCCTTTGGCTTATCTACTGCGCCCAGAGTATTCACGAAATGCCTGGCATCAGTAATTGCACACTGCAGACTTCAGGGGATTCAAATTTACCCATATCTGGACGACTGCCTTATACAAGCAGACAGCCAGCAAACTCTGTTAAAGGACTTGGATTATGCCATCCACCTACTGCAGGCCTTGGGATATACAGTCAACATCCACAAATCAAGACTTGTTCCATCCCAAAGAATAACTTTTCTGGGTGCGGATCTAGACACAACCACCCAAATGGCCTTTCTCACAGAAGAAAAACAAAAACAATTACCGGATTACTTCAAGAATCTGACAAGACAAACTCAGCTGACTGCAAGGAAAATCCTGCAGGCCCTGGGTTACATGGCATCTTGCATTCTTCTGATTCCACAAGCAAGGCTGCATATGAGAAAATTACAATGGTACCTAAGGAGTTAATGGACTCAGCACAGTCACAGTTTAGAAACTTTGATCCCACTCATTCCATGCCTCCAAAAGGAATTTCTGTGGTGGGCTCAAGTCTGCCAGTCGAACAGTGGGTTGCCCTTCAGCAAGCCAAGAGCCAATCAAACCATCACTATGGACGCTTCAGACCAAGGTTGGGGAGCACACTTGGAGGGCAGATGTATCCAAGGGCTATGGTCACAAAGGGAGCTACGCATGCACATAAACCAAAAGGAAATGCTGGCAGTGTCACATGCAATCGAGGCCTTCAAACTTTTTCTTCATCAAGGCCACCTACTCATAAGGACAGACAACACCACAGTTATGTGGTACATAAACAAGCAAGGAGGCACCCATTCCTACCCTCTTTGCAGACTAGCAATGAATCTATGGGAACTTTCCTTGAAACTCAATATACAGCTGCAGTCCCAGTTTGTGCCAGGGAAAGACAATATACTGGCAGACAGCTTAAGCAGAAATATCATGGATGCACACGAATGGATGCTGCACCCAGACATCTTCTTACTCATAACACAATCAATGGGATGACCGGAAATAGACCTGTTCGCCCCCCCCCCCCCACAATCATCAACTGAAGAAATTCTGCTCAAGGACATACCACCCACAAGCATGGAAAGTGGACGCTCTCTCTTTCAGCTGGAAAGCTCTAACAGTGTATGCTTTTCCACCTCTTCCATTAATGACCAAGGTCTTACTGAAGATCAGAACAGAGCAGCCCAGAGTGATTATGATAGCTCCAAACTGGCCAAGACAGCACTGGTACCCACTGTTAAAGAGCATGTCACATACGAAACCGTGGCCTCTACCCCTATGGCCACTTCTACTGACACAGCACAATTTCAAGACTCTGCATTCCAACCTGAAAACCTTGCAACTAACTGCCTGGAAAATACCTTGACTCTTCCTCAGGATAAGCTATCCCAGAGAGTGAAGGATATTATTATGGAAGCTCGCCAGCCTTCCACAAGGAAGGCATATTCAGCAAAATGGAAAAGATTTCATATTTGGAACACAACAAAGGGCCTAGATGCGACAGTGATGAAGATGGCACATATACTGGAATATTTGGCAGAATTGTTCCACAACGGCCTGTCTTACTCTTCATTAAGACACATGCTTCAGCAATTTCAGCAGAATGCAATGTTGTTCCACCTGTCTTCTCTCATCCTCTCCTGAGACAGTTTCTAAGAGGAATCAAAAACATCAATCCTCCAAGGAAACCACCTCTACCTACTTTGGGACCTTAACTTCGTGTTGGAAAAACTAACACTTCCTCCCTTTGAACCAGCAGCATCTGCAGATCTACAGTTTCTGTCTTGGAAAACTGCCTTTCTTCTGGCCATAACCTCAGCAAGAAGAGTATCTGAGTTACAACCTCTAATGGCAGTACAGCCATTTCTTATTTTTCATCAGGACAGAGTTTCTTTGAGAACCAATCCTACATTTATGCCAAAGGTGGTATCCAGGGTATCTTTGAACCAAGCTATTCACTTGCCTACCGTCTTCCCACATCCACAAAATAAAGGGGAGAAGCTTCTGCACAGCCTGGACATTCACAGACAGTTGCGCTACTACTTGGACAGAACTAAAAGTTACAGAAAGACTGACCAGCTGTTTGTAGCATATGCTGCTGGGGCACAAGGAAAAGCAATTTCCAAACAGACAATTTCAAAATGGATAGGAAATTGCATTTGTTTTTGTTACTCCTTTCATGGAAAAAACTGTGCCAGCTAACATTAGACCTCATTCCACAAGAGCCACAGCCACCTCCACAGCCTTCCTAAGAGGGGTGGCTACCAAAGACATTTTAGAAGCTGCTACATGGAGCTCCGTGCATACATTTGCCAAGCATTACAATTTACCTTTATATTCCAGATCCAGAGCAGGCTTTGCTACGGCAGTCCTGCAGGGTATTTTAGCTACACCATCCTTTACTTAGTACCTCCACCCCCAGATTGGCTATGGTATTCTACCCATATGTGATGACTGCAGATGCATCCTTGAAGGAACATAGTACAGTTTTGTACCTACCATAAATGTAGATGTCCGATAGGTATGCATCTGCAGTCAGGTTTACCCTCCCTCCTTCCCCTCTGTGGTATTTTTTGGGTGCTTACCCCTTTTATAGTGGTATTTTTTGGGTACTTACCCCTCTTATAGCTAGCTGGGGGGATCTGTTATGGTGTATTTGTTTTTATAATACTGTGCATGTTTGGATTTGTTTTTTAAAATGCATCTCTCCAAATTTTAGCCTTCCTTAGAGGGCACCTGGCATCTGGGGCAAGAAAAACTGAGGAAAATGGCGTCGGCTGATGCTTTTATACCCCAGACGCTCTGACGTCGGGGAAAGTGCGACATCAGCCGAGGCCAGACCCAGACTTTGGAATCCGGCCGACCGAAGGGCTGCCTGAGGCAGGACAACCCATATGTGATGACTGCAGATGCATACCTATCGGACATCTACATTTATGGTAGGTACAAAACTGTACTTTTTATAATTTGGTGTACTTTTTTTCTCATAGTATTGTATTTTGTGGTGTCCCGCTAACTGTTTCCCCTATGGGCTAGGCCCGTTTCAGTTAGAGGACCTAGTCCGCCCCTTCTTCTGTGTTGTTTGTTAGTAGGTACCTATCCGTCGGGTTAGGGCCGTTTAAGTTAGAGGACCTAGTCCTTTCCCTATGTTCCTATTGAGACCGCTTAAGTTAGAGGTCTTTTGTGATTGTCTGTTGGTTTTTTCTTAGTTCCCACGCTTGCAGCTTCTATATTAACAGTTGGTGGCTTTTTCCTTCACTATGTCTAAGGATATGAAAGAGCATAAGCCCTCAGGCTTTAAGAAATGTACTAAATGTGGTTATAAGATGTCTATCACTGATGGGCACTCTGTTTGTGTTCATTGTCTGGGGGCTATTCACCTCCAGGAATCTTGTACATTTTGCCATGAATTTAGCCCGTGTGTTCTTCAGGAGAGGAAGAACAAACTAATTTTGAAAGGACTTTTGAAACCCTCCTTCGAGGAGGATTTGGGAAGAGCTTCTAGCTTTACGTTCTCTCCCTCTAAGAGTAAAACTTCCAAGGCTAAAAAGCATTCTCCGGCTCCATCTGTATCCTCTGAGCCTCTGGAGAAAGTAATAAAATCTACTGTGGCATCCTCGGCTCCACTGTCTTTGGAGCCGCAGAAAGTTAGTATATTGACGGAATCTGCTTCGGCTCCAAGTCCCTCGGAGCCAATTGCGGAGGTGCTTGTTCGGAGCTGGTCTCCAAATTTTAGGCTGGTCTCTCCTACTCGCAGGTCTCCTTCATAGAGGAGGCCTAGATCTCCTGCCTTATCTTCTAGGTCCTCCAGGACTGTTTCAGATGTGGATGTAGATAGAGTGGTACAGAGACTGCTCCAATCACCGGTACTGGCAAAATTGTTTTTGGCTCCAACCCAGCCAGCGTCGATACTTCGATCGAATCTCAGCTTTCGGAGCCGGAGTGTTCGGCGCCGTCTGATGTCCCTAGGTCGGCTCCAATGGCCCATCCTGGCTTATCGGCTCCGGCTTCAGCTCCGACCCCGTCGGCTCCGTCCACAGGGTCCAGGACTCATGGTTCCTCGGTCAGACCCGAGGGGGAGGCCTCGGGATAGTTTTTGGCTCCTAGCCTCCCTCTCAGTGCTTCGGCGCGGGAGAGCCTGACCCTTGCTTCGGCCTTTGTCCCTTCTGCTATGAGGTCTTCCATGGCTGGTCGATCTTCGGAGCCGGGGGGGACCAGCATTTGAGACCATGTGGAGCGCGCTGGCCAGGTCCTCAGCTGCATAATTCAGCACTGACACTCTGTCCCCTCCAGCTCCAGTGCGGGTCTCTGATTGCCCTCTATCTTTCGACAGCGGAGACTCGAGGCCTCAGGATACCCCCATGAGTGGTCCCCTTATTTCTGAGGGCTCCTCAGTGTTTTTGCCTGAGGAGCCACCCCGAAAAAGAACGTGTAAGAGGAAGCACATTGACTCCCAAGATGAGTCCCTCACGGCAGACACCAACCTCGAGGAATCTGAGGGGTCCCCCAAGTCATCCTCTGAGGATGTCTCTTTCTCTGACATCCTAGAAATGTTGAAGCAGAGTGGTCCACGGCCCCTCCAAAGTGCCCTCCGAGGAGGAGGAGTTGGTGTTCCTAAAGGCCTTTGGGGCTCAGCCCTCCACCACCTGTGTATCTCCACCTTTCGACGAACCTCTGGATCTGGTTTATCGAAGGGTGTGGGAAACCCCTGACTCTGTGGTACCAGTCCCCAGGAGACCCAACAAATACTTATCCGCCACCTCTGATAAAGTGTTTCTATCCAAGGGAGTTCCTGTAGATGCCATGGTGGTGGCAGCAGCCACCAAGAAGGAACTGGCTGAGACTTCATCTACCGTCCAGCCTCCTAACAAGGTGTCTAGGACCTTGGACCGGTACGGAAAGCGTATGTTTTCTTCAGCGGCCTTTACTCTGCGGTCACTGAATTACTTATCACATTTTACATGGTTCCAGAGATCTCCTGAAAGAGCTTGGAGATACTCTGCAGGGTAATGTTTCTGATGCGGTGGCTCAGAAGGTCAACGCTCCGATGTCTATCCTCAGTTCTGTTGCTAACTCCTCCATGAGGCTGATCTCTTATGCAGCTGAAGGAGCGGGTAGGGCATCAAGTTCGGGAGTTGCTCTTAGAATACACTCCTGGATGCGCCTTTGTAATTTCGCGGAGGCCTTCAAGTCCACGTGCACCAACGCCCCATTTGATGGTTCCTCCGTATTCGGAGCCAAGGTGAAGGACACACTCACTAGGTGCGAGCAAGAGAGAAAAACTTTGTCTGCTGTAGGAGTCTATTTTTCCCTCCCGTCTAGGCCTTATCCCAAGACCCAGAGGGGTGGAAAGATGTGGTTCAAAAAATCGCAGAGGTTTTTTCATGACGTACAAGGTGAGTCCCCCTCCAGAGGCAGGGGAGGGGGTGGTAATTCTGGCAGACACTGCCGTAGGGGCAGAGGAGGCCCGCGTAACCAAAGATAACGTGATTCCTTTCATGGTTCTCCCTACCAGCGCTCCTGATGGGAGGCCCAACTGTGCATTTCCAGAGCCAGTCGGGGGTCGCATTTCAATATACCTAGAGGCCTGGCAAGGTATCACTCATGACCAATGGGTATTAAAAATAGTTTCCAGAGGATATCGCATTCCCTTCTCTTCAGCTCCCCCTCTGATCAAAAAAATCCCAGATGTTCCACCCAATCAAAGGGATTCCGCAGCTTCAGAGGTTTTAAAGCTGCTAGAAAAAGGAGCCATCCAGCATGTCCTCTCAGACCAGATCGTATTAGGGACTTGCTCCAGATTCTTTTTGGTGCTGAAAAGGACAGGGGACCTGAGACTCATTTTGCATCTCAGCAGATTGAACACCAATGTGAAGAAGTCCAAGTTCCGAATAGTCACGTTGCAATCTATTCCCCCATTGTTGGGAAAAGAAGTGTGGATGTGCTCCATCGACCTCAAGGATGCTTACTACCATATAAAGATAGACCGGGCATCCAGAAGTCATCTATGCTTCCGGCTGGGAGCCAGTGGTTTTCAATTTCGCGCCCTGCCCATTGGTCTCACCACAGCCCCCAGGGTGTTCACTAAATGTATGGCAATGGTGATGGCTCACTTGAGACGTCAGGGATTCCAAGTGTTTCCGTATCTGGACGATTGGCTCCTTACTGCCACCACCAGGCATCTACTCCTACAAACCAGAGACGCCACGATCAAACTGTGTCAACAATTGGGTATCACTCTAAATTGGGAAAAGTCTGCCTTGTTGCCCTCGCAGCGTGTCACCTTTATAGGTGCTGAGTTCGACACCGTACTCAACAGGGCGTTTTTACCACTGGAAAGGATTTAAAGTTTACAACAGCAGGTGTACTCATTACTCCCTTTGAGAAGAGTGAAGGCAAGATTGATCCTCAAATTGTTGGGAATGATGGCTGCTACAATTATGTTGATGTCCTTCAAGAATGCAACTGCAGTCCTTACATATGGGTTGTCCTGCCTCAGGCAGCCCTCGGTCGGCCGGATTCCAAAGTCTGGGTCCGACGTCGGCTGATGTCACCTCCTCCCCAACGTCAGAGCGGCAGGGGTATAAAAGTATCAGCTGACGCCATCTTCCTCAGTCTTTCTTGCCGCGCGGTGCCCGAAGCAGAAGCAGTTCTCAAGTGCTGGTCGGTCAGCTCCTGTGTTTTTCGTATCTGAAGTCATCAAAAAAGCTAAGTACCCCGTTGGGGATCTTTTTTCTTGCCTCAGCCGATGTCAGAAATAACTGAAAAAGTTAATAACTGTTTGTCTTGTGGTAAACAAATACCTCATAAGGATTTCCACTCTTACTGCCTCCCCTGCCTTGGCCCAGACCACGACGTCTCGGCCTGTGCCGCCTGTGCTTGCTTCAATAAGCGCACACTCAGGTGCAGGGCAGAGTTTGCTGAAGACTTTTTTGGCGACAAATTCTCCTATACCATGCTGTCGGAACAACCGACACCTCATATTTCCAAAAAACAGAAGGACCGGGACCGACATCCTCGGCCCGCGACTTCCACCGACTCCACGCCAAAAATTACCGCGAGTGCAACGGTCTCTTCTGAGGCGGTTCCTCCACCGCTCCGGACCGACGACACTACATTACCGATTACTCCGGCCCCGGAGCCTGCGCCGGTGGTTGATTTTCCTCCAGATTCTGAAGCCCAAGATTTACTGGAGACCATACCAGTGGACAAGGTTACTCCAGCACGTGGGGCAGCTAGGCCCCCTATGTCTATGTCTATCAAGGCCTACACACGTGCTAAGGCTGCTAGCCAGGCTATGTCTCACCCTCCTAAAGCTCTTCCTCAGCCCACTACTGATAGACAAATCATGTCTTTAGCCGCAGATTTAATTTCTTTAATCAGAGGCTCTCAGGCCCATCCTGAAAGAGGATCTCAGCCACCTTCTGACAAACACCCAGGGTTGAGCATACTGACACCCTTTCTTCAGATGAAGCCTCTGGTGACTCTGATCACTCAGATACCCAGGAAGAGTCCTTCCAGGCCTACGAGGATTCTGATGCGGAGGATTCTATCCCCTCTGCCTCCCCTCCTGAGGATATTTCTTTTGGGGAAGTTCTTCACTCCATGAGGGAACACTTTCAGTGGCAAGGCCAGGAATACTCCGATTCCAGAAAGCGGCTTCGTACCTTCCTTAAGCTACCACAACACAGGCCTTTAGCTATCCCTCCAGTGCTTGATGTTCTGGATGATGTGTACTCAGATTCGAGTGCTTCTCCTGATTCTCTCCCTCCTGCTCCTGTCAAGCCGGACAGGTACTACAGGGTTCCTGAAACCCGTAAACATTTCTTTAAGGCCCATGCTGTTGATCTTGAAACAATTTCCCAGGGGCCCAAGGGGGTCACTACATCCACGGCCAAGAATCCCTTGCCCTCAGACAGGGAAGCTAGGTCCCTGGAAAGGAAGGCCTTGCAGGATGTGGTTCACATCTCACAGCAGGTTAGCAACCATTTTCTTCAGTGTGGATATGATGCATTGGAAGCTTCATGTAGGGCAGCTATGACAGGGGTCGTCATACATAGACATGCATGGTTAAAAGATCAGCCATTACCAGATCATGTTAAAGCAAAGCTTCTAGATGCTCCTCTGGAAAAGCACAAGCTGTTTGGTACTAATGCTCAGGATGTGTTGAAATCAATTGAGGAAAAGGCTAAATCAGTGCAAACAGTCAAGGGTTTCCTCCAGGTTCAGCCTCCTAGGTTCAGCTGGAATTGGCCTTCTAAGAATTGGTCCTTTCCGGACACTGACAAATTTCAAAGGGGAAAAAACAGGCGTGGCCGAGGAAGAGGGCAATACAGAGGCTCCTACCGGGGACGCCAATGTCAACCGACTAATCAGAGAGGTGGCGCAGGGACTTCCCCTGCCCCACAGGGACAATCACAATGACTTGCCTTTGACACTGCCAACCAAGGCTCAAAGAGAAGCACCTTTAGGCGGAAAATTATCCTTATTTTCAAAAAAGACCAAGGCTACAGGTTTCACTTCCATACATTACCAACAAGACAAGGCATGCCAAACTTGCCACAAAATCAAAGGGCAGAGGCATTCAAACAAATTTCAAAGCTGAAACAAATCAAAGCAATAGAAAAGGTTCCTCCTCAGGAACAAGGCCAGGGATTTTACTCAAGACTGTTCCTTGTTCCAAGAAAAGAAAAGCAATGGAGACCTATACTGGACTTGTCCGCTCTAAACACTTTTCTCATTGTACCAAAATTCAAAATGCTGACGTTACAGCAACTTCTTCCCATGTTGGGCAAGGGGTCTTGGCTGGTTACTCTGGACCTCAAGGAGGCATACCTGCATGTCCCAGTCAGACACAGTTGCAGAAGATACCTCAGATTTCTTGCAGGGTCAGAGCATTATCAATACTCAACATTGCCGTTTGGCTTATCTACTGCGCCCAGAGTATTCACGAAATGCCTGGCATCAGTAATTGCACATTGCAGACTCCAGGGGATACAAATATACCCTTACCTGGACGACTGCCTTATACAAGCGGACAGCAAGCAAGCCTTGACAAAAAACTTGAGTTATGTCATTCACTTACTACAGGCTTTGGGATACATCGTCAACTTACAAAAATCAAAACTACTGCCATCCCAACAAATAACTTTTCTAGGAGCCAAACTAGACACAGAATCTCAAATGGCTTACCTCACAGAAGAGAAGCAAGAACTACCACCACATTACTTCAAAAGCCTAGCAAAGCTCACCCAGATGACTGCAAGGAAAATCCTGCAGGCCCTGGGTTTCATGACATCTTGCATTCTACTGATTCCACTGGCAAGACTACACATGAGAAAACTACAATGGTACCTAAAAAGTGTATGGTCTCAACACAGCCACAACTTAGAAGCAATTATCCCACTCATCCCATGTCTACAAAGGGAATTTTTGTGGTGGGCCCAAGCAAGCCAGTTAAAGGTATGCCTTTCAACAAGCCTCAGACAAGCCAAACCATTACAACAGATGCCTCAGACCATGGATGGGGGGGGCGCACATGGAGGGCAGATGTATTCAAGGTCAATGGGCACCCCAGGAAGTACATCTGCACATCAATCAAAAAGAGATGTTAGCAGTAATGCATGCAATCGAGGCTTTCGGAAAATATCTTCAGCAAGGCCACCTACTAATAAGAACAGACAAACACCACTGTTATGTGGTACATAAACAAGCAGGGAGGTACTCATTCTTACCCCCTTTGCAGACTAACAATGACTCTTTGGGAAAAATCCCTGAAATTGAACATACAGCTACAGTCCCAGTTTGTTCCGGGCAGGGACAATGTTCTAGCGGACAGTCTAAGCAGAAACATCCTGGATCCACACGAATGGATGTTGCATCCAGACATTTTTGCACAAATAACTTCTGCATGGGGAGGCCGGACGTAGACCTCTTTGCCTCCCACCTCAATCATCATCTGAAAAAGTTCTGCATGAGGTCACATCATCCACAAGCCTGGAAAATAGATGCTCTCTCATTCAGCTGGAACTCTCTCAAAATCTATGCATTCCCACCTCTACCATTAATGACCAAGGTGTTACTAAAGATCAAAGCAGAGCAACCGAAAGGCATCTTAATAGCTCCAGATTGGCCAAGACAGCACTGGTATCCACTACTAAGGAGTAGAACTTGCACCAAACCGTGGACCCTGCCTCTATGGTCTCCACTCTTGACTCAGCACAATTACAGGACGGTTCATCCAAACCTGCAAACTCTGCGCCTGACAGCTTGGAGGGTCCCATGATGTCTCCGCATATCTCTTTCTCCATGGAAGATCAACAGATACTACTGGAAGCACGCAGACCTTCCACCAGAAAAGCTTATTCGGCCAAATGGAAGAGATTCAGCATCTGGAATACCAACAAGGGACAGGATGCATCAGTAATGAACATTCCACAGATATTGGAATACTTGGCAGAGATGCTGCATAATGGACTTTTCATATTCTTCCATAAAAATACATGCTTCAGCAATTTCAGCAAGATACAACACTGATCCTCCTGTGTTCTCACATCCTTTGCTGAGACGATTTCTAAGAGGGGTAAAGAATATCAAGCCTCCCAGAAAACCACCAGTGCCTGCATGGGACCTCAATTTCATGTTGGAAAAATTAACTCTTCCTCCCTTTGAGCCAGCAGCATCTGCAGAATTACAATATCTTTCCTGGAAAACAGTTTTCCTGTTGGCAATAACCTCAGCAAGGAGAGTTTCGGAGATACAGGCCCTCATGGCAGTTCCTCCATTCCTCATTTTTCATCAGGACAGGGTTTCTTTGAGAACCAATCCTTCCTTTATGCCAAAAGTGATCTCCAGGGTGTCTCTAAATCAAGCAATTCACCTGCCTACTTTCTTCCCCAATCCTCAAAATAAAGGGGAAAAACTGCTGCACACTTTGGACATTCACAGACAACTGCGCTACTACTTGGACAGAACTAAGGCACACAGAAAGTCTGGCCAACTATTTGTAGCTTACGCTCCTGGGGTACAAGGAAAAGCAATTTCCAAACAATTAATTTCAAAATGGATTGGACATTGCATCAGATTTTGTTATTCCTACCATGGAAAGGGTGTGCCAGCCAATGTCAGACCACACACCACCAGAGCTACAGCCACCTCCACAGCCTTTCTAAGAGGGGTGGCTACAAAGGACATTCTAGAAGCTGCTACATGGAGCTCCGTGCATACATTTTCCAAGCACTACAACCTCCCTTTATATTCCAAATCCCGAGCAGGCTTTGCTTCAGCAGTCCTGCAGGGCATTTTAGCTACACCATCCTTATCTTAGAGCCTACCACCCCCAGCTTGGCTATGGTATTCAACCCATATGTAAGGACTGCAGTTGCATTCTTGAAGGACATAGTACAGTTTTGTACCTACCATAAATGTAGTTGTCCAATAGATATGCAACTGCAGTCAGGTTTTCCCACCCTCCTTCCACTCTGTACATTGGGTCCACTTTCATCCTTTTTTACTTAGCTGGGGATATCTGTTGTGGTGTATCTGTTTATTGCTATTGTGCATGTCTGGAAATTTTTTATTCCAGTTCTAATTTTAGCCTTCCTTGGAGGGCACCTGGCATCTGGGGCAAGAAACACTGAGGAAGATGGCGTTGGCTTATACTTTTATACCCCTGCCGCTCTGATGTTGGGGAGGAGGTGACATCAGCCGACGTCGGACCCAGACTTTGGAATCCAGCCGACCGAGGGCTGCCTGAGGCAGGACAACCCATATGTAAGGACTGCAGTTGCATATCTATCGAACATCTACATTTATGGTAGGTACAAAACTGTACTGTTCCTCTGGTGAGGCTACACATGAGGCTCCTTTAATGGCTACTCTTCGCTCAGTGGTCTCTACAACATCTTCCGCTTTCCCATCTCATAATAATCACAGACAGATGCAAGCAGGATCTTCACAGGTGGCTTTACACCAGCAACCTCAATGCGGGAAAATCCTTCGTTCTGTCCCCTGCAGTTGCCACAGTGACCACAGATGCTTCCCAGATTGGGGGGGGGACAGTCCAAGGCACGTGGCAGGAGCACGAGATGCATCTGCATATCAATGCCCTGGAGATGAGAGCAGTACTACTAGTATTGCAAGAATTTCAGAGCTTTCTTCCTCTCGGGACAATTGCTATCCACTCTGACAATATGTCGGTGGTATGGTATCTAAACAAACAGGGAGGAACCAAGTCGTACCCCCTTTGCAGAGAGGTCATGCGAGTGTGGCAGTGGGCAGTGGCTTCCCAACGTTTTCTTGTAGCAACACGCATTCCGGGGAAGTCCAATGTGATTGCCGACAGGTTGAGCAGAGCTATTCTGATGCCTCACGAATGGTCCCTGAACAATCAGGTTGCGGAGCAGGTTTTCTGCAGGTGGGGTCAGCCTTGCTGTGACCTATTTGCCAGCCCCCTCAATACCAAATGCAGCAACTATTTCACCCTTATCCCCCCTCAGGGGGAGTCACCCAGTGACGCTCTAGTTCACGATTGGCCCTCCGGTCTACTGTATGTCTTCCCTCCTGTTCCTCTACTGACAAAGGTTATTCAGAAAGCGCAGTCTTTGAGAAGCAAAATGATTCTGATTGCTCCACACTGGCCTCGTCAAGTTTGGTTCCACGTTTTCCATCCTTACCCTGTGGACGCCCCCTGGATTCTGGACCCTCAACCAGATCTTCTGACACATATGTCAGGGCAGCTCCATCCTCCTCTTCAGACCCTCCGGTTGACAGCCTGGCTCCTCCACTTCTATCATTAGTCAGACTTCATCATTTTTCGCCGGACGTGGTTCATATTCTGTCTTCCTCACATAAGCCTTCCACCAGAAAAATCTATTCCAGCAAATGGAAGAGATTTTCCATATGGGCGCATGCAAGACAAATTAATCCTTATACAGCTCCAATTTCGTCAGTCCTGGAGTTCCTCTCCATGCTTTTCAACCAGGGGTCAGCGGCCGCAACTATTAAGGTCTAGTTGGCGGCTATTTCCACCTTTCACATCGCTGATGAGCCTAGTCTCATGGCACATAGACTTTGTAAGGCATTCCTGAAGGGCACTATGCTGCTTCGTCTTCCAGTTTTTGACCCATTTATGCCTTGGGACTTAAATTTTGTTTTACAGTGTCTCACTTTGCCCCCCCTTTGAGCCTGCAGCCATTTGTGATTTAAAATGTTTGACTTGGAAGACAATCTTTTTGGTAGCCATCACTTCAGCCAGACGTGTCTCGGAGCTTTAAGCCTTATCAGTTAGACCACCTTACTTGATTTTTCATAAGAACAGGGTTTCTCTCAGACCATACCCTTCCTTTCTACCGAAAGTGGCCTCTGTTGGTAATCTAAACCAGTCCACTGAGCTACCTGTATTCTTTCCAGAGTTCTCGAACAAGGCAGAATTTAGATTTCATCAGCTGGATGTGCACAGACAATTACGATTCTGTTTACACAGAACAAAGGATCTTAGAAAATCGGATCAGTTGTTTATCTCATTTTCAAAAAACAGGATTGGGTCTCCTGTTTCCAAAGTCATCTTGTCTAGATGGATCTCCAGTTGTATTTCCTTCATTTATGCTTCAGGTGGCAGGGATTTACCTTTTCGAGTGAAGGCTCATTCTACCCGATCTGTGTCTACATCTACAGCCTTTCAGGCCAGATTGCCTATGGATGATATTTGTGCTGCAGCTACATGGGCATCTCCTCACACCTTTGTTACTCACTACAAGTTTGATTTGGTGTCCAGAGGCAGGTTTTTATTTATAATTATTTTCATTGTTCGTGGTCATTCCTGGTTGGTGGTGCTTACTTTCGTTTCTTAGTTGTTTTTTGCACCATCGGTCCCTGTTTGTGGTTATCATCTACATTTATGGTAAGTGTACACAACTGTACTTTCCCACAATTCCTATTTTTCCCATGTAGTTTGCTCCTTCCCTTTTCTAAAGATTCCAATTTTTCTAGCCTGTATACTTGATCCTTTCATATTATATATTTCCTTATTTTGAAAAAAAATGGTAATACCTAAAGTCTTCTGCAGAAATGTGTAATTTATCATCTGCTTTATGTGGAATCGCATCCTCCTTGACTGTTGTACTTCTTCATAGCTCATGCTGTTTACTTTCAGCTTCCGTACATACCTCCTGTCAGTTATCACAGTATGGTACCTCACCTTTTGCCTGTGATGACTTCTGCTGAATTCAGCTTCCTTGTTTCCTCTGCTGCTTCATGTCTAGAAACACCAGTCTTTACATCTCCTTGTTCAGTACTTCCTTATTTGAGTGATAACTTCATAACTAATTCTTTTAGTATAGTGTAGTCATTAAACTTTAATAATTACATTACTTAGAGGTTTTTACTCATATTTACTTTTTTATTACATAGTTAAGTAAGAGGACATTCTACATTCCAGTAACCACTGATACACCTACAGCACCCATCCATCAAGACTCCGCAACCATACTCACTGAGAATAGCTGATGACACGATTTCCACCTTTTTTAGATTATCATATACATCAAACTTAGCTATATGGGTTATATCCTGCCAAGGATATAACGGATTTCCATCTTCCAAATCTTCATAATGCCTTGCATGCACCCAAACTGTCTTGCAGCTTGAAGTGACCTAACTAAAAAACATATTTGGGCATTAAGTCCTTAAGAGCTTTACTGCCAAAGAGTATGCTTCTCTGTGGCTTTAAGGATCGACAGTTGACTTGTGCTTATCTTTGCAGATAAGTTCCCTTTGGAGAAAAAAAAACTTCCATTCATTGTTAACTGATAAATACCTCAGAAAAGTTATTTTAAAGCTTTATGTTTTTGTGTCTGAAGACTGTTCTGTACTTTTAGACCGGAGTGCTGTTTTTTTTTTTTTTTCCTGTGAGTTTCAAAGTTGTTTAAAGTGACTGAAAACCATTTTTCTGTGGATAAATTGTGTTTATTTTACTTTGTGTGCTAGCAAAGTATTTTAAAGAGCTTTTTATTTTGTCTGTTAAAGTGTTTTTTAAAGATTTTTAGTTTTATCAGTATTTGCTGCCCGTCTTCCCCAGAAAAGAGACACCGTTTTCATGTGGACCATAGAACATTCTGTCTGTCCCACTCTTGGTCCTTCTTGCAGCCACAAAAAAAAAAAAAAAAAATTAAGGAAACCGCCTTTGCCATCACAGCAGGCTAGCACTTTGCCTCAACAGTGGGTAGATGACTCTGCTGTGGCCATTAGTTGTACCGCAGACCACTCCTCTTTAACCCTGTATCCCCTGATATACCACATACAGACACTATGGACCGGGCATAACCATGTCCTCTGCAGATGTTTGGGTTCCCTCAATGGACGAGGGAGAGCCACTCATGTTAGTTCTGGGAAAGGGAACAGGGAAGGCTTCCCTGTTTTGTGAGAATATTGTACCCATCCCTGGGGAATCTTCTGCTGCCAATTGTAACACTGTTGGTCCCATTTTTTTTTCTGTCAAAATTGAAACAGAAAACTAAGCACATACTCCTCAAATTCCCTTCGATAGTAGTTTACTGGGTCTGACTCTGGGTTTAGTTCAGGCTAGTGTTCCTTCTTATAATGTAGATTCTGGTAAAAGGTTCATAGGTAGGTACTAGGCTATCTGCCCAAAGGCATTTATAAGCCTAGCTAGAATGTGCTGGCTTTCGCTGCCCCCTTAGATTAGTTCCCTGTGCCTCTGTCCAGCAGAGCCACTGAAGTGATCCCTGGGGTCAACAATTTTTTTCAATCCACTTGTCAAGGTTTCTTTTGAAGAGTGTTAGCAAGGAGCTCTGCCTAATGTAGATTGGAATCTTATTCCAAAGCATTGAAAGTCTCTGGGAACAGGAATCTGTCCCTCCAGCATGTCCTGTTTATTGTTGTGGTGAGGTTTAGATCCCTAGAGCATGTGGCTCGAGGGGATAAGGTTTTCTTTAGGTGGAGCATATCCATCAATTCTGGGTTGGACATGGCCTTGTATGTCAGGCAGAGATCACCTCTGAGTAGGCGGTATGCAACCGAGTATAGCTGGAGTTTCTTCAGTCGAGCTGCCTAGGGCATCTGTTTGTTTGAGGCCAGTGATCCTCTTGGTGAGGTACTTCTGTGTATTTTCCAGCTGTTGCAGGTGTCTTGTAAGGTACATCCCAAATGGGGCATTGTACTCTATGATGGGTCTGATGAGTGATAAGTAGAGGGGCACAATGACCTCTTTTGATCTGGATGCAAACCCTTTTGTGATTAGGTGGGCCACGTAGAAGGATTTTCTAACCACTTGACAATGTGATTATCAAAGGTGAGATTACTATCTACTTGGGTCCCCAAATCCCTTATTACGTCTTCCGTATTTAGGGGACTACCACCTGTGTGGTAGTTTGTGGGTACTTTGTTTTTTCCAAAGGGGATGACTATGCACTTTTTGGCATTTAACTTGAGGCCATGATTTTGACACCAGGTATCTGTCTCAGTGAGACCCTTTTGGAGGATGTCTGTCTCAGCCGGAGTGTCATTTGTAACCCCTAGTTTGCAAGCATCTGCGAACTTGGTCAGCTATAGTTGTCCTGTGCTTGCCTGTACCTCTGAGAAGTATATGCCGAACAGGAGGAGTCCTAGGACTGAGCCCCGGGGAATGCCACTTGTAACCGGTTTAGAGTCGGACCTAGCTCCTGCAACTCTCACCATGTAGGTTCTGTCCGTGAGCCAGTTGGCAACCCATCTTGTGATGTAGGGGTTTATGTTCAGGCTGGTGAGCTTGTCTATAATACCAGGATGGGGAATGGTGTTGAAGGCCTTTGCGAGGTCTAGGTAGGCTGTGTGTACCACCTTTCCCTCGTCTATAGACTTGGTAACTGTCTCAAAGAAGTCCACCAGGTTTAGGAGGCATTTTTTGCCCTTAACAAAGTCGAACTGGGTAGGGTCCAGTGTTTGGAGGTGCCCAACGTCTCTGTTAATGAGTTCCATGATGATGTGCTCCATAGCCTTGCAGACCAAGCTAGTCAGTCTTATAGGGCGATAGTTCCCGGGGTCTTTTGTGGCTCCACCTTTGTGGAGCAGAATAACCTTTGCTGTGCATCACTCTGAGTACGTAGCCTGTGGAGAGGCTGAGTTTGAACAGTGTGTTTAGGTGAGGGGTTAGTTAGTCTTTGAGCTTGTGTAGGACCCAGCCTGGGACACCATCCGGTCCCATTGATGCTGTGTTTTTGGCTTTGGAGAGGGCTGTTTTAACCTGAGTGTGTGTGATTTCAGGGACTCTACATTCATCTGGTATGGTTATGGGCCCTTTTGGGGGAGAGAAAGGGGTGAAGTTTGTGCTGAACCTGTCTGCCAGAATTTTAGCGATATTGGTTGGTTCAGTGTATTTTGTGCCATTCTGCACTAACTCTGAGCAGATCTGAGCATTGCCACTTAGATTCTTGACATAGGTAAAGAATGCCTTGTGGTTATCTTTGGAGTCCTTGGCAATTTTTTCTTTCGAAGCTCGCTTTAGATGATTTTATGAGGGATCGTAGTTTCTTGCTGCTACTGATCAGGGATGTCTTCCCTTCTTGGATCTTCTGTACTAGTTTCCTCCTCCTATTGTATAGCTTGTTTATGGCAGGAGTCCACCCGACTGGTTTCCTTTTCTTGGAGGAGTGAGTCTTGGTTTTGCTTGGGATAGCACTATCCATGCATTCTTGTAGGTGCCCGTAGAATACATTAGTAAAGGATTTTGCAGCTTGGACAGCATTATCGTTTAGCATGGGGGCTTTGAAACTTTCCACCTTGGTCTTAAGTAACTTGACGTTTGCTTTTGAAAAGTTTTTCACGGCGGTTTCCTTGTCCGGGGGTGGGGGTGAAATGTGGATATCCAAAGTGATTTGTTTATGGTCAGATCTAACCAGCGAGAGATTGACCTCTGGTGTGGAACACGGTTCACCTATGTTGGTGATGACCAGGTCCAGTATGTTACCACCTCTGGTGGGAGTGTTGACCAGTTGAACCAGGGCATTTGAGTTTATGAATTCTAGGAAATGTTGGGCAAGGGTGTTAGTACTTGAGTAGTTCTCTCAGTTAATGTTTGGGTAATTGAAATCACTCAATATTAGAGTGTTTGGTAGGACCTTTGTTTCCCAGTGTTTCCAGAAATGCGGAATGGGGGTCCTGAGACATGGTAGGTGATCTGTAGCAAGCTACAGTTTGAATTGCAGTTTTGCCCGTTGTTAGTTACATGTGGATGATCTCTGAAGCATCGTGCTGTGTCACTAACCTGGATGTGTGGGTATCCTTGATGAATATGGATACGCCCCCTTATTTTTGCATTTCGGTTCGGGTTCTGTGGCCGAAATGTATGTTATGAGTTGTAGCCTAGTAGTGCTGGGGTGCTCTTTGGAGACTTAAACCAGGTTTCTGTTACTGCACATATATGGATTTTCTCCATTTTGAGGAATGCCTCGAGTGCATGCATTTTGAGGTTTAGACTTCTGGCATTAAGTAGCATTACCCTCAGTTTTTTGTTACTTGTGCTATTTACGGCAGTGGGTTTGTCTTTTGAGCCTTGCCTAAAAAGGCACTATGGGGGTGGCAAGAGCCTTGGCCAGTATTCGAAAGCCTAATGGTGACAGGTGCAAGCCGTCTCTAGCGAAGCAGCGTGGCTTGTCGAGCATGTCATCCCAGGTGGACAGACACTGAGTCCCCTTTAAGTGACACCAGAAACTTAACCAGTTGTTGAAATAGAGAATTTTTTCTTTATACCGTGGTATCATTCTTGATGAGGGCAGGATACTACTCAGGGTAAGCATCATACCGGCATGGGCTACATGATCAGAGAGCTCTTCCATGTCTCTCTTCACGTAGTCCAGGGAGTTACAGCTCACGTCATTCACACCAACATGGACAATGACAGAGTCATATTTGTCCTTGTTCTAGAGAGACCTGAGTGCTTGTGTTATTTGGCGGATCCTGGCACCAGACAGGCAGCTAACAGTAACCTTCTCCTTATTCAGCCTAGTGAGTGGGGACATCAGTGTTCCCGACTATAGAGTCACCTATTACTAGTGTGTTGGGTATGTTATTTTGCCTTGAGGGCTGTGATTGCATGGCACACTGGTTTTGTGAAGTATGTGTTTCACAGTTTGTGTTGGGGGGGGGTGGAGGTTGCTTGGATGTTTGCTTTGGAGGTTTCTGTTGCTTTTGCAGATTTTTATTTAGAGCCTCCGAGTATGTTTTTGTGTATTTGTGTGTTTTTTGCCAGTGTTGGTTTAATGGGTCTATGTGAGACTGGTGGTGTGATGCAAGTATTTCCCTTCTCCTCTTGACTGTCTGATCCAGTCTTGGGTTGAGAGAGCTTAGCCTGCAGTTTGGCTGTATAATTGCATCTCTCGCATGTTTTAGTGTTTGGTGGTAGGAGCAGAGGGTTGTCTGTGTACATGAGGCAGTTGTAACATTGCCTCAAAATGCCCAGATTCACCAGTTGGACTGGAGAGTACACCTGAAATTGCCCTTTGGACATGCCTAGATAGGTACAGTGAACTGTTTTACTGGATGGCTGGTAAGGTCGAATAGAGAGCCTTGTCCTTCTGTACAGTACAAGATGGTCTAGTGCTAGGGGTTTATAAGTGCTTGCTATGAGTTTTGAGCAAGTGCCAGGCTGAAAAATGAATGGCTTGAGTGCTTAAGTTGAAAGTTTGTCTAGTTCCAAGGGAAAAATTGAAGAGGAGACTTTGTGGAGCCGGGAATAGTTATACCCTAGCTAGCTGGCGCTGCCCGGCGAGCAAAACTGGGCAAATGCAATATTTCTAGCAGGGAAATGAAAGAGATAGAAATTAACCCAAAATGGCCAATAAACTACTAATTTCTGGGCTGAAACTACTTCTCCAGGGACAGATAGGCTGCTCAAAGCTCCCCTCTCGCACAGGTGAACAGAGAAACTTCCTTCTGTCCAAGTAAGGTATGGGCAAACACAGAGATTTGTAACAGCCCTGAATTCAGCACTGACCTGAAAACTGGACTATACTAGCTTAGAAAGGGAGAAAACAAGTATATATATATATATATATATATATATATATATTTTTTTTCCCCCCACAAAATAAAGCAGATACAATAAAAAAAACCCCACTTTAAATGCACAGAAAAAGATCCTTATTGTTATATATCGCAGATCAGAGTTGTAGTCAAAGACCCTAGTAATAAAGTAGAAAGAAACACAAATACAGTAAAAGCATATGAATAAAGTGCATTTTATATATATATATATATATATATATATATATATATATATATATATAAAACAATAGAAAACGAACAAACTGAGTTAGACAAGTTACCCAATTAACCAGAGAAAAGCACTAAACTGAGCCCTGTTCCAGCAGTCTTCAACCAGACAAGTTCTAACTGCACACTCCTGCTACTAGGGTGCAGAGGAACCTTCTCCAAAATAAAGATGGCCTGGATCAGCGCTCAAGCCACACAAACAAAGCCAAAACTCAGCAGGCCCCAATCCGGTCCATGCTACAGCAACAAGGCACACCAATTTCATAAAGAAACAGCTCAAACAAGCAGGCACAATAAACCTGTGACCAGAAATTCCCAGCTCAGAAGGGCAGAATCCAGCCTCTCCTTCCACAAGAGTCCAGAGAGATACCTTTTTCCCCCGAAGAGATTTAAGATTCTAAATTGCACTGGAGGATAAAGTGACAGAGTTTCTCCTCAGATTTCTGATTCCCTCTGGGGTTCTCTTTCTTTAAAACTATTTCTAGAATGCCACAGTATTTTAATTGAGGGAACACTGATGTTTCTCAGTCCCTTAGAGCTGTTATCAGAAGGATTTCCAAATCTTTCAACCATTCCTTTAGTTCTGTCAGCTTAGGAGGATGTGTGTCACTGCCTGCAGTTTTCCTTGGAGTCAGACAGCTGTCCCTAAAAATGCAGATAGAATGTATAAAGTTCCTCATTCTTTTAAGTCTGTATACACTCTTCCCAAACTTGATGCAGCAGTAGCATTAGTCTGTCCTCCTGCTACTAAGCCTTTAGTTAATTCCAGTCCTGCTCTTTTTGATAATGATGGGAAGGTTATTAATTAGTATAAGAGAAAAAAATATGCTTCTGCAACTTTGATTTTTAGAATTTTGAATTGTCAAGCTCATTTGTTAAAGTTTGTTCTAACTGTGAAATTATGAGGAATACTTTATCTGCAGCTTCTTCTTGCGAGGAAAAAAAAATCTGCTTTAAATAATGTAATTTATTGGAGTGGCCTTAGGTCAACTGGTGCCCTTAGGCAAAAGGGCTCCACGGTGCCCCCCACCACACCAGCTGGTGCCCCATCCTGGTCTACCTACACCAAATAAATACTGGAAAAGTGCCCCTACTAGAGCAGTGCCCTAGGCGGCCGCCTAGTTGGCCTATGCCTAAGGCCGGCTACCGTTAGTCACCATCATTGAACACAGTATATGTGTATACCTGTGTTGATACTTCTTCAAGGGCTGTGGCCGCTGATGCTGTTTTGAGAAAGTTTAGATTTGCTTGGCTGCATTATTAGAACCTCTGAGATGTTAAAATGAAATTTAAATTTTTCCTATGGATAGAGGTATAGTTTTTGGCCCTTTTGCTGCAGAGGTGCTCAGAAAGTGTGAGGAAGGGGGTAAAAGAGTACAGGGAATCTCTTAAGATTTTTTTAGCCCTCCTTTTCCAGGTTTTTCCAAGAAATTCTCTGACTCCTCTTCCAGTTTTTAAGAAACAATAAACAGCATCAACAAAATACAGGTAAATAAATGTTTAAGATGAAATGCCAAGGGGGTTTCAAGTTGAATTCTACAAACTCTGAAATCAAGAACAGTCCAACAAATTAATTTTATTTTACATTTGTTTACTGGGCGAGTCCGACTGGGCATAAAACCCTTTTTCAGCAGAGGCCTGGGGAGAAAAGCTCCATTGTTAGTAAACTATTTTGTTAGCAGAAGGAAAATTGTATAATGCAATAAAGAAATAGAGTAACAGACATTCATAATGATAAAAAGACTAGAACAGAATAAATTGGTCAAGTGGGAGACGAGACCAATAATCTTGTTTAACAATGCTTCTAGAAGACGGTTCTTACAATAGTAGCAGGTAGTGACATTGTTTACAATAAGAGTGCAATTATGATACGTAGTCTTATATATAGGTAGCATAGCAAACTGAAGACTTAAAATCTGATAGATATTAACAGCGAGAAGGAAAAAAACATAAGGTAGTCATTTGATTTAAATTCAGTGTCATTACATGTGCAATTAAAATTTTAAAATCAGCTAGTTCCATGGTTTGGGCTACCATTGCCCAGTACATGTACAAGTCCAGGAATTGGTGAGGTGAGATTTAATGTGATGCTTGAATTTTTTTAAGCTAGTTATAGTTCTAATTTCAAGTGGTAAGACATTCCACAGTTTAGCAATGTAGTAGGATTATAGAGAGTCACCTGAGCTATTTTTACTCTTGGTTACTTCAATTAGAGCTTTATTAGTGGATCTTTGTGGATGGGTACTTGTATGAGGATTGAGGAGGCCTTGTAGAGCTTGTGTTTTATTGGGTTTTATAGTACATTTGGTGGGCAGTAGAGAGTTGTGTGAGAATGAGTTGGTGGGGTAGTTCTAGCCAAGATAGTTGTCTTAGGGCCTTACAGTGATGGGTTCTAGGAGGATAGCTAGTGGCAAATTTAGCTGTCTTATTATAGCAGGCATCTGGCTTGCTTAGGTCTGATTTGGAGAGGTTGGTAAGGATGGGTGAGGTGTATAGTAAAGGTGACAGAAGATTATTTCTGACCGTGGTTATTCTGGAGTTTGTGGTTAGGTAGTTTTTGCATCTATATAAGGTACCTATTTTCTTGTGTACTTTTTTTACAGTCTGGGCAATGTGCAAGTCGAACTTCAGCTTTTGATCAATAACAACACCAAGAAGTTGGCTGGATGGTACTGGTTCAAAGTCTTATTACTGGATGTGATGAAGTAAATGAATTGGGTTTTGAATTTAATGGAGTGAAAGAGTACAAGTTTAGTTTTATTTGGGTTCAAGATTAATTGGGCATCTGCCAACCATGATTCAATAGCATTGAAGGATGTTTGGGTTAAGTTCTGTAGTTCAGGTAGAGTTGGGGCAGAACATATGACAGTGGAGTTGTCTGCATACTGTATAAGGGTGGCTAGAGTTGTAGCATTATGGAGATTATTTGTAAACAGGTTAAAAAGGAGGGGGTCGAGAATAGACCCTTCAGGCATGCCCATAGTCACTGGTAGTAATGGAGAAAGATCGTTGTTCCACCGTACCGCTTGTTGCCGATCTATGAGGTAGTTCTGAAACTAGGATAGAGTGGAGTAACTTAGGTTCAGTTTGGATAAGGCAGTCAGCAGTTTGTTATGAGACACTGTATCGAAGGCTTTTGGTAAGTCTAAAAAGAATCAAAATCAGAATGACTATTTAATAGGACCACCCCAAAAAAAATGGCAGCCCCTTTTTCTTCCAAAAAATCTGAATCTCCACATTTCTCTTAGGCAACAGATAGTTTCAGACAAAATGAGTTCTGAAGCTCTTTTATCAGGGTTACAGATCACAGTGGGAGTAAATTTCTCCTTTCCAAGGGTTAATTCCTCATACTGCAGACCAAACTGTTTTGCTTCCACCTGTCCACTATTGCTATTCCAGGGAGTTATAGAACCATTTCCCCCTCCTCAGGTGGAAAAGGGGTTTTATTCAAAGATGTTTTTAGTGCTAAAGAACGAACATGCTTGGAGACGAGTTCTGGATTTTTCTTTCCTAAACCTGTTTTTGATAAGGCCCAAGTTCAAAATAATGTCACTTTACAACTTGTTACCTCTTCTTCCTCATTCAAGTTTCCTTTTAACATTAGATTTAAAAGATGGTTATCATATTCCTGTCCATACAGACTTCAACGTTTTGTATGTCTAGATCATATCATCAGTTCTCTGTCTTACCCTTTGGCCTATCCACCTGCAGCAAGAGTGTTCAGAAAGTGTAAAGGTTCAGTTATAGATCATAGCAGGCTACAGAGTATCCACATTTAGATGACTTGCTTATCTTTGCGGAGTCTTTATCAAGTTGTTAGGAATCTCTGTCTTGGGTGAGATCTCTCTCTCGCACAAACTGGGATTTTGAACAGTCATTCAAAAGTCTTTCTCAATTCCTGCTCACAGGATTGTGTTTCTGGATGTTAACTAGACAAAACAGTTAAAAGAGCTTTTCTGACAAAAGTAATATGTTAAAAGCAATTGACTTGACTATCAAATCTAGTTCTCTTCAAAAATTGATGTATACCTAGTTGATGATATGGAATAATGCATATTATACACGCCTTACCCTGCATAAATTTAATTCTAAAAACTCTCCAACTTGTCCATATTGTAAAAATCAACCGGCTGATCTTCATATGTTCTGGAGCTGTAAATGCATATATAAGCTTTGGAATTCCCTTAAGATTCAACTTCAGAAGATGGGTTACCAAAGTACAACGTTGTCATGGAAATGTACGATTTTACATATTCCTCCGAAAGAACTCCCTAGATCACAAAGTACTATATATATATCAATATTTTTCTATTAATTGAGCTTTATATAGCCACTAATTGGTTAGACCCATCTAAAACATCTTGGGAAAACTTTAGAGTTTTGGCAACAAGACATATATTAGCTCATAAACTACTTTTAAGTCCGCACAATAAAAATATTAATAACCCAAAAATTTGGGAACAGATATTTAATATTATATTAACATAATACTTTTAACTTGAAGGTATTCACATTTATTTATTTGTTTGGAGATAATTTTGTATTTAAACTGTATATTACTGGAAATGTTATAAATTACTTTTTGTTTTTCCTCTATTCTTAATATTTTACATGGAAGCATTCTTGTAAATGTTGTATATTTGTTTGGTGTGATGGTTAGTGTTATTAGTTAGTAGTCTTTTGTTTTGTATTTTTTCTCTAAAAATTTTGTGTTTGTTTTTAATTGTGTATGAAAATAATATAACAAAGATTTATTATGGGGGAAAAAAAGAGCTTTTCTTCCACAGGAAAAAATAGATCTATTTCTAGGGATTTCTACTCAGACTTTGGACACTGTGAGGAAGTACCTCAGGATTTTGGGTTTCATGGCATATATGATTCTCTTGATATCCATGGCAAGACTCCATATGAGAAAGATACAGTAGTATCAAAAGTCTTTTGGGGCCCAGCACCGACACCCTTTGTCTTTTCAGACACCAGGGTTTAAGTTTGTCAGAAGATAACTCACTTGGTGGAGACAACAGATATCCCTAAATGCAGGTCGTCTCTTCTCCTTCCCTGCTTAAAAGCAGTCATTTTCCACAGATGCCTTTGACTTCTCATAATCAGCAGTTTCAAGAGGAATAAAGGTGCATATTGTGTGGGATACCAAGGAAAGGTGCAAGCACATAAATATGAAAGATATGCTTGGACTAAACAACTCTCTGAATCATCTTTGGTCACCAGTACCTCTTCAAGTTGTTACAGACAGTATCACCGTCATGTGGTACATCAACAAGCAAGGGGGAAACAGGTCATACCCCTTTTGCAGATTAGCCATGTTAGATGGAATATAGCTTCACAGCACAGTATCACCTGTCAGAACAAAGTTGTGTGGCAGACAAGCTGAGCAGGACTGACCCAGAGAAATCGATGAGATGGGTGGGTGAGGGGGTCTTCCGAGCTTTGATCCGTCTGTGGGGAGATTCTGAAGTAGACTTCTTTGCCTCCTGTCTGAACAATTGGCTGGCAAGATTATACTGCAAGACTCCATGCAAGAAGACCTTAAAAGCAGATGCCTTTTCTTGGACAGGAATGATCCTGTATGCTTTTCCACCTCTTCCACTGATATTCAGGAGACTTCTGAAGATTAAGAAGGAATCCCTCAAAATCATTGTGGTAACTCACTTCTGGCCTAAGCAACCATGGTTCTCCCCTCTTGGAATTGGCCAGGGGCTATTACCACAAGCTTCCTCACAGACTGAATCTACTCGCATAAGAACAGGGTTGTCTGATAAACCTGAACAGCAACCAACTTCAGTTGACTGACTGGATGATAGAGTCTTAATTCCCTTTAGGCAACTGTTTACTGAGGATGTACAACAGGTACCAGTGGAGGCAAAAAAAAAAGCTTGCTTCGGAAAATCATGCATTAGGAAATGTAAATGGTTTTCTAGTTGGTGATAACGTAAACAGCACCCATTCAGGGCTAGTTGTACTTTGGTTTTCCAATATTTGTGTGAGTTACTACCCTATGGCTTTTTTACTCCTCAGTCAAGGTTCATTTATTGTCCATTTCAGCATGTCTTCCATTAGATCTTCCTCTTTCAGTGCATTTTCATGCCAAAATGTTTTTGGAAAGGGTTTTGTGTAAGAGAAGAGGTTCCTAGTACCCTTATTGAGTCTGTGCATGACTCTGAGCCCCCTTAGATTGGTCATAGTTGACATCCCATTAAAAAAGAAGCAGAAAACTATACATGTTCCACCTATTGCTAAAGGTCCTGAGAAAGAATGGCAGTACTTTACTCAGGGTTTGTTTGATGCCTTGATGGCCTTGAAACCCACACGGGGATGGGGCGCTTCAATGCCTTGATGGCCTTAAAACCCCCTGACAGATTACCTGTTTATGCTTTTCCTTGGTCTTCTACTCCAGCCAAAAGGATTAGGGAATGAGATTACTTAGATGAAGAGTTGGATTCAGGGGATGAATCCTTGGCTTATTCCTCACAAATCACTTCACCCTTAGATTATGAGTTAGCCGAAGAGGATTCCCTTGAGTCCTTAGTCTCCCTTTGAGGAGTTATTTTTTGTTGACAGTGTAGTTCACATGATGGGGCATTTTAAGTGGAATTGCCCTCTGGCCTCTGACATTCAAAAGAGGTGGTATGAGCTGTTACAAATGGAATCTCCTAAATCTTCTGCTGTCCCTCCTGTTTTGAATGCTTTGTTGGACATGTTTGCAGCTGCTTCTTGGGCTTCTGATTCCCAGCCCCTGGCTCCCAAGAAGCATGGCTGCATTTAGAAGGTGCCTGAGGCCTTTAAGTATCTTTACAAGTTTCCTCCTTGCAACCCTGCTTTGGTCTGTGTTTCTGTTGACAAGCCATCCAAGCTTTTGTCCCATTCCAGACTTTACCCATCTGATAAAGACAATAGGCTATGGAGAGGGTGGGGAAAAAAGTTTATATTTCTGCTACTCTGGTCTTCAGGGTCATAAATTGTCAGACCTAGATCTTCTTAACTCCGAAAGTAAGACTGTTGCCCTTTCCTTGTTGAGCTCACTTTCACAGGTAGTCTGTCACTCTTTCAAATGCGGTTATGATGCAGCCAGTGCATCCTCTAGAGCTGCTACTTCAGGTTAATTTATGAACATGTACTCCTGGGTGCACCTCCAAGCCTTACCTAATGATATTAAGACCAAGCTCCTAGATAGTACTTTGGACAAGCAAAATCTTTTTGGTACTTCGCTGCTTACCTGTTTAAGACTCTACAAGACAAAGGTAAAGTTGTGCAGGACCTTAAACATATTTTTGTTTTTCCTATCCCCAGATTTCAGAGAAATTATCCTTCTAAGTCTATCTTTGTAGGTAACCTTGTCAGCCTTCTAAATGGAAAAGTGTTCATAAGCACATTTTCTGATAAGCCATCCAAGACTTCTAACACTCAAAAGTCCCTTTTTCAGGACAAATTTGTCACCATCTAACATATTTTCTACCCCTCACCTCCTCTTACCCACATTCCCTTGTTTGTCAGGCTTTCGCTTTCTCTCCCTGTCTGGCAACAGGTTACTTTAGACTTTTGGGTATTTGCCATTATTCATCACGGTTATTTTATGGTATGTAAATCCCTTCCCTTTCTCCCATCTTCCTCAACATCCTCCAGACCAGCTTTTCTGTGATCTTGCAGAATCTGCTGGATCAGGGAACCAACCGGTTCCAGAATCTGAACGAGGAGCAAGGTTTTTACTCCAGGATATGTCTGGTTCCCAGAAAAGAGGGTTCATTGAGACCTATCCTAGACCTATCACTTCTCAACGCCTTTCTACAGATTCATGCCTTTCTACAGATTCCTGCTTTTAGGATGCTTTCCGTATAGATTCCCTTTTCCTCGACTGCTTCTTTAAGCATGTCTGGTCTTCATAGACCTGAAGTATGCCTATCATCATCATATTCCCATTCACCCTCTCCAGGAAGTTTTTACATTTCTCTGTTTCTTCCTCTCATTTTCAGTTCTCTGATTCGCCCTTTGTTTTTTCTATGGCTTCAACTGTATTTGCCAAATATCTGGCCCGTATCATAGCCCTTTGTAGGCTTCAGAGAATCCGGATATTCCCATATGTGGATGACTTGCTTCTTCAGGCCCCCCTCCCAGTCCAGGCTTGTACACAATCTACAATTCACCATGCTCCTTCTACTCAGTGTGGGGTTCACCATTAATTCAAGAAGTCAGTTCTGACTCCTTCTCGAGACCACATTTTCTGGTTGCAAAATTGAAACCATCCCGATGTTCTCTTCCTTTTCCCAAGGTTCTGTCTCTGACAGCCTACTTCCAGCCGCTGCTCCTCCTTTCCCTCGGTCCTGTAAAGGAATTTCTCAGAGACTTTGGGATCGTGGCATCTACCATTCCCATACTTCCCTTTGCCAAGCTTTAATGGTACCTAAAGACAGTTTGGCTCCAGCATTGCCACCCCCCCACTAGAGTTTCTGGTTCCTGTACTACCTTATCTCAAACTCGAGTTTATTGGTGGATTTGGCAGATCTCCCTCAATACAGGCCTACTTTTTCAGACACCTGTCCCTACTCTGGAACTGTTCACAGATGTTTCCATTCAGTTCATAGGTTCGTAGATGTGTACTAGGCTAATGGCCCTGGAGCCTTTGCAAGCCTAGCCCAAAAAAATTGCCTAGGCACCGTGCCAACCGCTGTTAGTTCGAAGTGCCCCTATCCAGTACGCCAACTGGAGTGATCCCTGGGGTGAACTTTGTTACCCATCCACTCATCAAGATTTCTCTTGAAGAGGGCCAGCGAGGTGCTCTGCTTGACATGAATGAGAAACTTATTCCAGAGTATGGGGCAGTCTTTGGGAGATCAACCTGTCCCTCCAGCATGTTCTGTTAATTGTTTGTGATCTCTAGAGCATGTGGCATGGGGGGATTGGGATTTCTTTAGGTGTAGCATTTCAAGTAGGGCTAAGTTGAACATGGCTTTGTAAGTCAAGCAGAGATCACCTCTAAGTAAACGATAAGAGACTGAGAACAGCTGAAGTTCAGTCTGTCCGTGTAGGACATGTGTTTAAGGCCTAGGATCCTATTTATTTGTGAGGTACTTTTGTGGCCTCTCCAGCTGTTGTAGGTGTCTGGTCAGGTACATGCCAAATGGGGCATTATATTCAATGATTGATTTAATGAGGGATGAGTAGAGAGGGATGATGACCTCTTTCTTCCTGGATGCAAAACCTTTGGTTATAAGATGTGCCACATAGATGGACTTTTTGACCACAGTGGCAATTTGGTGGTCGTAGGTGAGGTGGCTGTCGACCTGTGTGCCCAGATCTCTTATGGCCCCTTCAGTGCACATTGGGCTCCCAGCGACGTGGTAATTCGTGGGAACTGAGGTTTTTTCCAAAGGGGATGATGACACATATTTGGTGTTAAGCTTCAGACCATGGTTCCGACACCAGTCATTGGTCTCAGAGAGGCCCTTTTATAGGATGTCTGCATCACTTGGGGAGTTGATAATGGCTTTTGGCTTGCAGTGATCAGCGAACTTGGTCAGCCAGAGTCCTCCTGTGTTGGCTTGGACTTCTGAGAAGTAGATGCCAAACAGGAGAGGGCCCACGACTGAGCCCTGTGAGACTCAACTCATGACTGGTCATCAGTCTGACTTGGAATCCGCAACTTTCACTCTGTGGGTCCTGTCTGTGAGCCAGTTTGCAACCCACCAAGTGATGTAAGGATTGGAGCCTAGTTTGTTGAGTTTATTAATGATACCTGAGTGAGGAATGGTATCAAAGGCCTTGGCCAGGTCGAGGTAGGCTGTATGCACTGCCTTACCCTCATCCACAGCCTTGGTGAGTGCCTCAAATAAGTCAACCAGGTTCAGCAGGCAGGATCTCCCCTTGACAAAGCCAGACAGTGTGGGGTCAAGAGTTTGATGATTGCCTATATCTTTGTTAAGCAGGTCAATGATGATGCGCTCCATAGCTTTGCATACCAGACACTTCAGGCTAATGGGGCTATAGTTCCCAGGGTATGTAGTTGCTCCCCCTTTACAGAGTGGGATGACTGTAGCAGTGCGCCATTTGTTAGGGACATAGCCTGAGGTAAGGCTGTGATTGAACAGGTCACACAGATGTGTTGTCAGTTCATTTTGTAGCTCATGTAGGATGCAGCCAGGGATATTATCAGATCCCATGGATGCTGTATTATTGGCTTTAGACAATTCAGTTTTTACCTGTGCTGCAGAAGTGGTGGGTACCAGGCTTTCTTCTGGTATTGTGATAGAGCCCTTTTGGGGGGGGGGGGCAGAGTGGAGTAAAGTTGGCACTGAATCTATCGGCCAGTATGTTGGTTATATCTCTTGGCTCAGTATGGGAGGTGCCATTGTGCAATAACTCAGAGAAAATCTGGGTATTGCCTTTGAGGTTTTTGATATAGCTATAGAAGGCTTTGTGGTTGTGTTTGGTGTCAGCCGCAATTCTGCCTTCATACCTGGCTTTAGAGGATTTGATGAGGGTTCTCAGCTTTTTGTTGAGACTGATAAGGGAGGTTTTCCAGTCTTGTGAGTTCATTTTTTTCTGCAATAGTTTCTTTCTTCTCTTGTAGAGTTTATTGATGGCTGGAGACCACCAGATTGGCTTCCTTTTTTTGGAGGAGAGCGTCTTAGTTCTGTTTGGTATGGCAATGTCTATGCATTTGTGTACATGCTCGTACAGTGCATTGGTGTGTGATTCGGCAGTCATGCAGTTATTTTCCATTGGCATGGGTGCCAAGAAGTTAGCCATCTCGGTTTTTAGGAACTCAAAGTCATCTTTAGAGAAGTTTTTCAGGGTGGTCGCCTTAGTGGGGGTGTAGGTGAGATGGAGATTTCCATGTTGATCAGTTTGTAGTCGGATTTAACCAGGGAGGAATTTGACTATAGGTGTGGAGCTACGGTCTCCCATGTTGGTGATAACCAGGTCAGGGATGTTGCTTTCTCTAGTGGGGGTCAGAATGAGCTGGTCCAGGGCACTGGAATTGATAAATTCCAGAAAGCGTTGTGCCTGTACATTGGTACTTGAATAGTTTTCCCAGTTGATGGAAGGGTAGTTGAAGTCACCCAGTATGAGAATATTTGGTTGGACCTTGATAGATCCCATGGTGCTTAGGAACTTGGAGTGAGAGTCTAGGGACATTTTTGGGGTTCTGTAGCAGGCTATGACTTGTATTGCCATTTTACCCAGTGTTAGTTGTACCTGAAGTTTCTCGGCTGCATTATGCTGGGCTACCAGTCTTGAGGTGTGCGTAAGAATATGGAGACACCACCACTTTTGGAGCTTCCAGCCATATTCTAGGGTCGAAAGGTATGGAATGAGTTGTAGCCTGGGAGAGCAGGGGTGCTTTCTGCCTCTTTAAACGAGGTCTCCATTACAGCACAGATGTCGACATTATGCATTTTTGAGGAGAGCTTTGAGCGAGTGCATCTTGAAATTTAGACTTAAACTAATGAGCAGCATGACCTTTAGTGGTGGATTTCCTGTTCAACAATCTGAAGATTCAGGGTCTCTGGCCCTTTTATTAACTGTTAGACCATATCAACGCAAAGGAGATGAGTGCGCTCACTCTTGCTGTACAGCATTAAATTCTCTTTGTCTCAAGACACTCTGAGCCCCCCTGCACCACCCATGTGGGGGCAAGCACCCTACACCAAAAACTTACATATGCCAACTCCAAGATAGCCATGCCTCAGAGAAAAGAGAATATTTGAGAAATGGCATCTAGGACCTAGTATATTTAAGTTTGTTCTTTCGGCCATTCAGTCTCCATGTTTCAGGACTCACTGAAGAGGATCCCAACATTTCAAATGTTTACCTAATTTTATTTTAGAAAAACTGATTTTCTCCTTTTGAGACCACTTCTTCTGCTACCTCCTTACAGCATTGCACCTGGAAAAGTGTTTTGTTGGTAGCTCTTTCTTCAGCTAAGAGAGTTTCTGAAATTCAGGCTGTGATGGCAGGCCCTCCTTTATTTGATCTTTCACAGAGAGAAGTTATCTCTGCATGCAAATCCTTCTTTTATGCCCAAGGTGGTTAATCAGTTGTCTCTCAGTCTGTCTATTCAGCTCCCTTCCTTTTTCCTTCTCCACAGTCTGCTAGTTAGGAGGCTGTTCACACCCTGGATTTACATGGACAGCTCAGGTATTATCTGGATAAGACAAAAACTAATAGCAAGGCTGCATTTTGCTTTCTTTAGTACAACCAAATTGGGCTTGGCAGTTTCTAAGAAATCCATCTCCTCCTGGATTTCTAAGTCCACTTCCTTTGGTTACTCCTTTCATGGTAAACATGTTTCTGCTTTCTGCTTCATTCTACAAGGGCAGTAGCCTTATGTGGAGCTTTCACCATGGGTATGGGTAATAGAGCCATCTAGAAGCTGCTACTTGGTCCTCTGTACACACACTATTATAAGTTTGATGTCATGTCCAGAGCCAGGGCAGGGTTTGTATGAATGTCTTTTTTGGGTTTGTGAAAAGTTCCTCTGTGCCTTCCTTCTCTTGTCCTTAACAGTAGCTTTTATTAATCTCCCACATGATGTTCTTCATCTCACATTGCTGCAGTCCTTACATATGGGTAGTCCGCTGTCCTCGGTCGGCCCGAATACCAAAGTATTAGGCTGACGTTGGTCAAGGCGCTTAAAACTGACATCAAGACGTCCGGGTACAAAAGCGCATGACCGACGTCATTTCCTCAGTCTTTTTTGCCGCATGGTCCGATGCAGAAGCAGCGTTGCAAGTGCCGTTCGGCGTTCTGAAATGTTTCGAATTCGGAGTTTCAGACCGAATCCAAGTTGGCTAAGTACCCCGTTGGGGATTATTTTGTTTTTTTCTTGCCTCAGTGTTTTACCGGATGTCAGAAAAAGTGAATAACTGTATTTCTTGTGGGAAACAGATACCGCATAGGGATTATCATTCTTTGTGTATTCCTTGTTTGGGGCCTGAGCACGACATTGTTGGGTGTCGCTTTTGTGCTAGGTTCAATAAACGCACTATTAAGCGAAGGTTAGATTGTGCTAGGCTGGTCTTTGGGAAGCGGTGCAATTATAATATGCCGTCGGATTCTCCGGCGCCCGCTTCTGCAAAGAAGCGCAAAGACAAAGCAGTTAAACCCAGGCAAGATGAGTCGTCCGTTCCGGACGCCGGTTCTTTAGAGGTTTCAGTGGAACCGGTGGTTCCGACGGAGACTTCTCTGGAGTCTCAGGGGGAGACTTTGATTTTGCAGGAGGTAGTCTCTCAGGAGGCAGGTCAGGCTGAAGGGGCTTCTCAAGTTACTGTACTCCCTCCCTTCCTAGGGTGGTTAGGCCTTCTCCTTCGGTTTCCAAGGCTTCTCCCAGAGGCAGGCCAGTTTTAGCTCCTGTTGGGGTCACTCCTAGTTCAGCAGGGTCTGTGCCTAAGAAGCACATGCTTAAAATGGCAGAAGATTTGATTTCTCTGATTAGAGGTTCTATGCCCCCTCCTGATAAGAGGCCTAGGGTGGAGCCAGAGTTGGGAAGTTTTGAACAGGCTTCGATGTTTCAGAGTCTTCGGCTGAAGACTTGCAGGAGTACTCTCCTTATTCTGATTCTGATGCAGATGATTCCACTCCTTCTGCTTCTCCTCCAGAGGATTTTTCTTTTTCAGAGACACTTCATTCTATGAGGGAACATTTCAAGTGGGAAGGTCAGGACTTCTCTGATTCTAGGAAAAGGCTTAGGGAGTTTTTGCTGTTACCCCAGCATAGGCCTTTGGCTATACCCCCTATTCTGGATGTTGTGGAAGATGTGTTTGCAGAGGCTTCACTTAATCCTGATTCTCTGCCGCCTGCTCCTGTTAAGCCGGATAGGTATTACAGGGTGCCTGAGGCTCACAAATATCTTTATAAGAGTCCCAGGGCGGACCCAGAAACTATTAGTCAGGGACCTAAGGGTGTCAAGGCCTCTATTGTAAAAAATCCGGTTCCTCTAGATAAAGAAGCCAGAGCTTTGGATAGATGGGGAAAGAAGGTCTATACATCTTCTACTTTAGCTATGAGGGCTTTGAATTGCCAGTTTCATATGTTGAAATATCAAAACTTTCTTCTTTCTCAATTGAAGTCTAAGGTGGATGCTCTGGCGGAGGCATTGAGTGTAAAGAATTGCAAGATTTGGTGCATGTCTCTGAACAGGTGGGTAAGCATTCATTACAGTGTGGTTTTGATGCTGTGCAGGCCTCGTCTAGGGTGGCTGCCACTGGCTCAGTTCTTCGCAGGCACGCCTGGTTGAAGGATCAGAATTTATCTGACCATGTTAAGACAAGGATTTTGGATGCTCCTTTGCAGTCTGATGTGTTGTTTGGTTCACCTGTGGAGTCAGTCTTGAAGAAAATGTGAAAACGAGCAACTGGAAAAACTAAAGAAACAAACGTAGTGACCACTCACAAACTACTCACTGCTCAGCTGAGAAATAATACCAGTCTGTTGTAAAAATCCACAGGAATAATTTATTAACCAAAGGGTTAAGCGCTTTCACTCATATCACATGAGCTTCATCAGAACAAAGTACAAATTCTAAAAAAACTCTTTAAATACTGTTCAAATTGGCGCCAAAAACTTCTTAAAGCCATAGCATACTAAAAATAAAGTGCAATTTATACATAATTGTAAATGCAGTATAATCAATTTGAATTTCATATAAAAATTGTATCATCATATCTCAATAAATTGATTTAAAATTTTGAATGTCAAAACTAAAAACTCCTGTAATGTATAAATATTTGTTGTTAATGAAATTCAATTTTTCAGCATTAAAACTGGTTTCACTGAAATGTAATCATTAATACCTGGTGCAGTCATAGCATCAGTGTATAACTGCCACCAGTATTCTCTATAAGCTAACACATTTTTAATGTTGCCTCCCCTAGGGTCAACTTTCACTGTTTCTAATATTGCAAACTTGAAGTGATGTGTAGGACCCTCCTTATTTATGTGCCTATAGAGGGCATTTTTAGTATCCTTGGTTTTGATACTGTAACCATGAGCGTAAATTCTTTTTTTGAATTGTCTCTGAGTCCTTCCTATATAATAGGCGGAACAGCACATACACTTAGCTAAATAGATAATCATGTTAGTGTTACAATTGCCTTTCCTAAACCTCACACAAGTCTTGTTTATGTTATCCAAAATTATATTACTTGTGTCTAAAATATCCTTACACTGATTGCATGCCCCACATTTCTTTGTGTGCGTGTCAGTGATCAAACTATATTTGTAGTTACTTTCAAAAAGATGTTTTAAATTCCTGCCCATTTTTGTAGACAAACCTAGGTTTGTGTCCAAGAATGTTCCATATTTCTTTGTCATTGTATAATAATTCCCAATTCTTATTCATAATATCTTTTACTGCATAAGAGTGGGGGCCATATTCAATAATGCATGCTCTGTTAAATTTGTTAGTATCTACAATATCCACTTGAGCGGTGTTTATAACAGTACATGTCACCTCGTTGGTATTGGTGCCTAATAGAGGTGTATATTTCTTACCCCACTGACCAATAACATATTTGCTAGTGTCTGTCAGCAGTTTTTCATCATAGCCTCTTTCTCTAAATAAATTTGTGATGAAAGCAACTTCCTCGATCATGTCTGCATAATCAGATGTCATCCTGAGTGCACGAACGAGCTGTCCTTTGAATATATTGTATTTGAGTTTGTTTTGAAGAAAATGGAAGACAAGGCTAAGTCTATGCAGACTGTTAAAGATTTTTTGCAAGTTCAGCCTCTGAAGTTTAGTAGGAATTGGCCTGCTAAGGGGTGGACGTATCCTTCTTATGATTCTCAGTCTAGGGGTAGATCTAGACGTGGTAGGGGCAGAGCTCAGAGTTCTTTCAGGCCTAGAACTGGGAGTTCCCCTGCACAATCTTCGGGTGAGGGCAGGGGCCAGTCCTTTCGTAAACAGGCCCAATGACCTATTTTTTCAGCTGCCAGATCCTTCTTGCCTGGCAGCACCTTTGGGAGGAAGGTTAGCACTCTTCAAGGAAAATTGGATGTTGGTTACCCAAGACAAATGGGTATTGGATATCATACACCAGGGTTACAAGTTTTATTTCCATACCTTGCCTCCTTTCAAAGGCATGCCGGACGTTCCTCCTCAGCAAAGACTAGAGGCTCGCAAGCAAATTTCTCTACTACTTCAAATAGGGGCCATACAACCGGTTCCTCTGCCAGAAGTGGGCCTAGGATTTTATTCTCGCCTGTTTCTAGTACCAAAGAAAGGAAACACGTGGAGACCAATTTTGGATTTATCCATCCTCAACACATATCTGGACATTCCCAAGTTCAAAATGTTAACGTTACAACAGCTTTTACCTCTGCTGGGCAAAGATCACTGGATGGTGACCATGGATCTCAAGGAGGCTTACCTTCATGTTCCTATCAGGCCCAGTTGCAGGAAGTATCTGTGTTTTCGGGCTGGGACTTCACATTATCAGTTCTCTGCATTGCCCTTTGGCTTATCTACTGAGCCCAGAGTGTTCACGAAGGTTCTGGCTCCAGTGGTAGCTTTTTTCAGGCTAAGAGGAATACAGATCTATCCTTATTTGGACGATTGCCTGATACTGGCCCAAGGAAAGGACAAACTTCTTCATCATTTACAGTATGTGATGGCAGTGTTAAGATGCCTGGGGTATTCTGTGAACGAAATAAAGTCCAGTCTAGTACCCTCTCAGGACATGTGCTTTCTGGGTGTGAGACTGAATACAGCATCCCAGATGGCCTTTTGACCCCGGACAAACAAAAGAATCTTTCTCTTTACTTCCATCAGTTGTCTCATCAGTCCAGGCTGACTGCAAGGACAGTCCTTCAAGCCTTGGGGTTCATGGCATCTTGTATTCTGGTACTTCCCAATGCCAAACTGCATATGAGGAAGCTACAATGGTATCTCAAGAATGTATGGACACAGCACTGCCAAGATTTGGACACTGTCATTCAAATAATACCTTGCATTCAAAAGGAATTTTTGTGGTGGGCTCAGGAATGTCACCTAAACAAGGGACTCTCTGTGACCCGGCCAGAGGCGAGTCAGATTTTAACGACAGATGCCTCAGACAAAGCTTGGGGAGCTCATCTAAATGGAAAATGGATAACAAGACACGTGGCCTGCCAGACTTCAACATCTACATATCAACTTGAAGGAGTTGTTAGCAGTCCAATTTGCATTGATAGCTTTCAAGGATTTACTTCTTCCAGGGCAGGTGTTGATTCAAACAGACAACACAACTGTCATGTGGTACATCAACAAGCAAGGAGGAACGCATTCTTATCCTCTATGCAGACAAGCAATGATTTTGTGGGAGACTGCTCTCAGTTTACAGCTAAATCTTCAGGCAAGGTTTCTGCCAGGAGCACAGAACTCCTTAGCAGATGTGTTGAGCAGACAAATTATGGATCCCCACGAGTGGAAATTGGATCCTCATGTATTTCAGAGATTGACAGTGTTATGGGGAACTCCAGACATAGATCTGTTCGCTTCTCCACTAAATTACCAGCTGCCAAAGTTTTGCACAAAAAGGTTTCATCCCTCGGCTTGGAAAGTGGATGCTCTCTCATTCAATTGGAGCAATCTTCACGTGTATGCCTTTCCACCGCTGCCTCTCCTCCCAAAGGTACTGCTGAAGGTCAGACAGGACAAGCCAAACATGATTTTAATAGCTCCAGATTGGCCTCGACAGCACTGGTACCCATTACTGAGAAGTCTGGTACAGGAGCCTCCATGGCCTTTGCCTTCGATTCCTCACCTGCTGTCTCAGGAGAACAGTCATTTACTCAATGTCAAACTTCATTCTCTACATCTGACAGCCTGGCATATTCTGTTTTAAACCCTGGAGGGTCTCAGCTTCCACAACAAGTTTTGAATGTTATTTTGGAGGCCAGAAGGCCTAGTACAAGGAAAGTTTACGCAGATAAATGGAGGAGATTTTTATTTTGGTGTACTGCAAAGGAGTTTGATGTTTCTAAACCTAATTTAAGTGTTGCGCTTCAATACCTTACTGAGTTATTGGACAAAGGTTTGTCCTTCTCCTCTATAAAGGTTCATGCTGCAGCAATTTCTGCTCACTATGACTGTGACCCACCATTATTTTCTCAGCCTTTGTTTAAGCAATTTCTTAGAGGGGCAAAAAATATAAGACCCCCACGTAGAGCTCCTACTCCTGCTTGGGATCTCAATTTTGTGTTGGAGAAACTCACTCTACAACCTTTTGAGCCTGCAGCATCGGCAGAGTTGAAATATTTCTCTTGGAAGACTGCTTTTTTGTTGGCCATTACCTCTGCGAGAAGGGTTTCTGAATTACAGGCCCTTATGGCAGTTGAGCCTTTCTTAATTTTCCACACGGACAGGGTGTCTTTGCGTACTAACCCTTCTTTTATGCCTAAAGTGGTTTCTAGTGTGGCTTTAAACCAGACTATTCATTTGCCTACTTTTTATGCAAATCCCCAAAATAAAGGGGAAAGGATTTTGCACACTTTGGATATACACAGACAGTTGCGATATTATTTGAGCAGAACTAAAGGGTTCAGGCAGTCTCAGCAGTTGTTTGTTTCTTTTGCTTTGGGTTCTCAAGGCAAACCTGTTTCAAAACAAACTATTTCTAAGTGGATTGGGTTTTGTATTGCTTTCTGTTATTCCCATCATGGTAAGGAGATTCCAGCTGGGATTAGGCCTCATTCCACTAGGGCTACTGCCACTTCTACAGCCTTTTTAAGGGGGGTGGCTACTAAAGATATTTTGGAAGCAGCTACTTGGAGTTCAGTGCATACCTTCTCTAAGCATTACCACCTTCCACTTTACTCTAAATCTAGGGCTGGATTTGCAACTGCAATTTTGCAAGGCATGTTGGCAGCTCCTAATTCCTTATAGTTTTGCCATCCTCCCTTACCTCTGCTTTGGGATTCTACCCATATGTAAGGACTGCAGCAATGTGAGATGAAGAACATAGTACAGTTTTGTACCTACCATAAATGTAGATGTTCGAAGATCCACATTGCTGCAGTCCAATTTACCCTCCCTCCTTCCCCTCTGTTGTTGAAGGTGGTGGTGTGGTTTGTGTTGTACATAGTGTAAATATGGTTAGTGCACGGGTGGTTGGTTAGGTTTTGCTGGTTTTTGGCTTTGGCCTTTCTTGTTAGGGCCTTCTGACATCTGGGGCAAGAAAAGACTGAGGAAATGACGTCGGTCATGCGCTTTTGTACCCTGACGTCCTGATGTCAGTTTTAAGCGCCTTGACCGACGTCAGCCTAATACTTTGGTATTCGGGACGACCGAGGACAGCGGACTACCCATATGTAAGGACTGCAGCAATGTGGATCTTCGAACATCTACATTTATGGTAGGTACAAAACTGTACTTTATGAATACTGTAAAAGTGATGCGAAAGGATATAGTATAGTTGTGTAAGATTTGGCTATAACAGTCAATGTCCTGTTTTTTAATGTTGCAATATTCAGTCCTTTCCTGTCTTTTTGAAGACTGCTGGCCGAGGGGTCTTGGCCTCTGTTGCCCTATTTTTCCTCCTCCTCTTCCCCCGTGGATGCATGTCCTTTTGTTATTCTGGGGTTGTTATAGTTCTCCTGTGGCACTTCAGTTCTGAATGTTGAGTATTCAGAAGTTGCCTTTATGCCATACACCTGTCCAGTGAGCATACACCTGACATATGACATGAGAATGCAAAAGCTTTGGTATACTGGCTGAAATTTGGGCTATCCTTGGCAAGAGGTCCCACATGTTATGAATACTGCAGCAGTGTAAAGTAGGACATATACTAATATGGTAAGATCTTGCACAACTGTACTGTTATTTCTTATAAAGGTTAAAAAAAAAAGAGGACAACCTGTATCAAAACAGACTAATTTCCAAATGGTTGTCTAAGGCTGTTCCCTTTTGCTGTTGGGTCTTGTGTACATCCTTTTACAAATCACTATAAGCTTAATTCCTTCTCTATGTCTAGATCAAGCTTTGCTAGCAAAAAATTTGTCAGCTCCTGGAGTCTTCTCCTTTCACCTCCCAAATGTAGTTAGCTATGGTAGTCTACCTGTGTATCTAAGGCTACTGCAGCAGTGATCAGTATGATGAACAGTACTGTTGTATAAGTAAAGTTACCGTAGCAGTAGATGCTGGAATGATAGGAACCCCCTTCCTCTATTCCCCTTGTTTTTTTGGTAAATTGTGTATGGCAGGGTGTGGTTATTTACTTTTGGTTCTTCCTAGCATTGTTCTTTCAGGACTAAGCCTCCTTGTTTCCCTCTGTTAACAGGAAAGCTCTGAAGGGTTTGGCCCCAAACTTTTGTTTGTCATCTCAGCTTTCTTATGACTTACTAGTCAGCCATTATTTTTCTAGCTGTATAGAAGGGTAATTATATTTACATTATACTTTAAATCTCATGCAGCCTTCCTTTTTCCTCTAAAGTATGAAGCAATCTGGCAAAGCCTAAAGAAGGGATTTTAAGATGCAGACATTATCTTGATTTATGTTTAGTCACATCACCAGTCATTCAATGAAAACATTTTTCATTTTCATTATTCATACAGTCCCCCTTCAGCACTGGATCCCTATGGAATCCTTCAAAATGAATATACCCAGTTCAAATATTGAAATTGAACACAGCTTCATAGTGGTCTGCTGGGCTAAGTGTTTGGTAACCACGTTTGCAAACAGGAAGAGATCCAGTTTAATTTCATCTGGACTGACTATACTTGAAATATTTTATGTTCAAAACTTTCTTTTCTGTTAATATACTGTAGAGGCAGTAACCTTTATAAGTTCATAGGTTCATAGCTGTATTTCAAGCTAATGACCACCTTAGCCTTTATAAGCCAGCCATGCATTTCAACACAGTTGTGTCGTTATGTATCATGGGAGTTTATTTGGAGAGGATGTGTTATTTAAGAAGTTTGTAAAGGTTATTTGGGAGGGGTATGTTAAGTTTAGGCATTACTGTCTGCCCCTGTCTGTCAGAGACATGGGGACCAGACCCAGGATGAATTTACAATTTCCCATCCATTGGTCAAAGTTGCACTTAAACAGGTTTATGGATGGATTCTACTTCACATGGATGGGGAGCCTGTTCCAGAGCATGGGGATTGTCTGAAACACATCTGTCTTGCCAGTATGTCTTATGTCGCAAGCAAAATTTAAATGTCTCGATCTAGCAGTTGTGATGCTGTTCATTTTGCGGATGTGCAAAAGGTCAATCAGAGCTTGATCTGGGGATGTCTTGTACAGCAGGCACAGATCGCCTCTCCGTAACCTGCAAGAGAGTGTAGAGTTAGGGCTTTAAGTTGTTCTGTGTAAAACAATGTGTTTGTAACCTGGATTCTCCTGGTAAGGAACTTTTATGGGCATTCCATCTTTTTGCTTATGTTTGGTCAGGTGCATGAAAATGGGACATTATACTCAATGATGGGTCTGGTAAGGGCCAAATAAAGTGGCACTATAACTTCCTTCCTTGGACCTGGATGCTATGACCTTTCTTATAAGTTGGGGAACATAGAATGATTTTTTTTATTACCTCGGCCATATGCTGGTTAAAGACCAGGTAAATATCTACCTGTGTTCTCGAATCCCTGACTACTGGGTTAACTTTTAAGGGTGTCTTATTGATGTAGTAATTAGCCTGGGTGGCAGTTTCCCAGAAGACACTGCAGTCCATTGTTTGACATTGAGTTTGTCTACGACTTTGACACCATTCATTTGTCTGTGTTAGACCATCTTGTAAGATGTTTGTGTTGTGGGGGAATCTATCATAGCCCGCAGTTTGCAGTCATCTGTGAGCTTGTCAGTGAAAGACCCTTGACATTAGCCTTTTCCTCTGGGAAGTAGATGCCAAATAGGAGCAGCGACAGCAAGGAGGCCTGAGGTATCCCAATGGTGACTGGTGTCTTGGTGGTGGTGGTATTACCAATCCTGAATTCCTGGGTCCTGTCTTTGAGCCAGCTGGCAATACAGTGAATTACGTAGGACTTTATGCCCAGTTCTGTGAGTTTGTCAACTATACCTGAGTGGGTTATTTTACTGAACTCCTTAGCCAGGTCCAGGTAGGCAGTATGTACCATTTTTCCATGATCCTTTGCCCTGGGGACTTTATCAAATAAGTCCACCAGGTTTAGTAGGTATGATCTTCCCTTGACAAAGTCACACTGGGTTGGGCCTAGTGTCTGAAGGTTGCCTATTTCTTTGTTGATTATTTCCGTGGTAATTTGTCCCATGGCTTTGCGTATTAGACTAATCAGGCTAACAGATCTGTAGTTTCTGGGGTCAGTTAATGTTCCACCGTTGTGAAGTGGGATCACCGTTGCAGTCCTCTATTCTTGTGGTACAAAGCCTGTTTTATAGGCTGTAGTTGAAATGTGACTCAAGAGGTTCTGATAGGTCATGCTTCCAGCTATTTGGGAGACATCCCAGAATATTGTCAGAGCCGGTTGAGGTTGTGGTTTTGGCCTGGCAAGCACTGTGAGGACCTGTTTCCTAGTAATTCATGTAGGTATTTCATGGGGGAGGCGGGGGAGTGGGAGGATGAAGTTTGAGCTGAATTTGTTAGCCAGCAAATTCAGTATGTCTCTGTGCTCAGTGAAAGTGGCACCATTGACCAAAGGTTCAGCGCACTGATGTGTGTTGCCTTTGAGATTTTGGACATAGCTGTAAAAGGCCTTCTGGTTGCTTTAGCCTGCGAGTCTGTCTTGAACCCATAATTGGCCTTGTTGGACTTAATTATCTTAATTTTCTGTTTAGTTTAATTAGAGCACTCCTGTTATTACTCTTCCTGATTTTAACCATGACCTTTTCCTTTTGTTATGTACGGTATTAAGTTTAGGATTATACCAATGTGTGCCTCTGTGCAGCCGTTTATATGGTTGTAGAGCGTCTCTGAGCAATTCCACCTAGGTTGTTATGAACTCTGGGTTGGGAGGAGAAAATCAAACCTTGTTACCTTGTGTGGGAGGTAAACACCTTGACTGTTATATCACCCCTAACAAGTTGTTGTGCTCACAAACCTTGTATCCCAGTATGGAAGTCCTCCTATTGTTCATTGCAATTACGATTACAAAGCAGCTCAAATAATCTTATGCCGGTCTTCTCCTTGTTTGTTAGAAATTTCCTCAGTGTAGATATTCACAACTAAATATTTTCATGCAAAGTCAATGAGGACCTATGTTGGAATTAACTCCACCATGAAGTAATGCATCCGTCTGTAACAAACCGTTTCCTTTAAAATTTATTACCACAGATATTAAATGTGATGTTATACATGTCGCTATTCCTCAGTTCTGAATTGGATCCGACATTGAATCTGAACCAGCAACTTTATCAGACAGAAACTAGGCTCAATCTCTTCCCACTCCCGTAGTCCCTAGCTGCCCTCTAACCCCTCATATCTGGTTTGCCGCACACCGCTTCAGACGTGATTCCCTTGGCTCGAGTCTCTTTTGGGGATAAGTGCTAATTTTTATAGTTTGATCTTGTGTTTCTTTATAGTTTTTGCATCTTTTTTCAGTTTGTTTTAGAGTCTTAACCTTAGTCTTGTGTTCTCTTCTCCCTTCCAGTTATTTGTATTCTTTAAATTGTTAAACCTTTTGTTGCCATTTTTCTCTGTTTAAAAAAAAAAAAAAAAAGAGACTTCTCTAGTCTAGGCTTTCATTTATAGTTTTCTTCTAGTGCTGTTTAGTGGTTGTGTGTGGTGGTTGTCTCTTCATGGTTTTAGACTTTGTTTGGCCTTCCGGTTAACTGTCTTGGTTTGCGTTTGGGTTTTGGAGCTTGATTTGTTTTCAAGTTATATCTTCTTCTTTCGGCTTTTTCCCGGTCAGGGGTCGCCACAGCGGATCATCTGTCCGCTCATGATTGGCAGTGGTGTTTTACAGTATCGAGTTGTATCTGAAGTAGGCTGAAGCAACTAAAACAGTTATAGAAAGAAAATTTATTAAGAAAGATGGTAAGCTCTTTAACAGTTCACCCACTTCTTCAGACCATAGACAAACAGCGTATAAAATCAGCAGTATTTAAAAGAACAAAAGCCAATTAGGTCACAATAATTAAATCAGAACTAATAAAAGAACTAATGAAACAAAGGCCTGCTCCTAAGGGCTGGTTTTAAAGAGACACTGTCATTAAAGCCAGGATCAGAATTAGCTTTAAAATCAATAATCCATCGCAACTCAGTATATTCAGTTCTGTTACTGTGTTACTGCTATCACCCTCCCTAATGTAAGTTTTGGACAGGCTTAAAACCAAAAATTTAAAAGTATGTTCAGAACCCATATCTAAAATGTGCTTAACCAACACACTTGTAGGTTTCTGATTTTTGATATCATTATAGTGTTCTAAGATTCTCTGTTTAAGGGTATGATTCATTTTACTTGCATAGAAACCTACACATTTCCTACACTGTGCTAAATAAACTAAATTGCTAGACTTACAGTCTGCATAAAAGTTAAAATAAATAGGCTTGCCTGAGCTAGGGTGTACAATAAACAGTGTACCCCAAGTACTATTACAAGCCATACACATACGACAGGGGAAAGTACCCAAACGGTCTGATCTAGACCTGCCCTCGTTAACTAATTGTTTATAACAAAGTTGTTGTTTCAGGATTTCGTTATTTTTAAAAACGAACTTAGGTGAGGAACTTAGTATACCCTTAAGTTCATGATTGGTCATAATGATGGGCCAATTGCTCCTTATGACACCGCATACAAGATTTATATCACTTGAATATGTCAAAGAATCCCTAGATACTGTATCTTGATGAGTGATATCAGTACGCTGTGCTACATTACTCATATCTGAAAAATAGGGCCTCGCTACAGATTGCCTAATGCGACTCGCAGCTTCAGTAGTAGCAGCAGATGTGAGAGTGTTCAATCTCGCCGTTTGTTCTTACACCTGGGTTCGGAGCCGATCCTCGGCTCCGTGTCGGCCGCTTGACAAAGCTCTGCATCGAGAAGAAGCTCGAGACCAACCTAACTCCCACAATCCCCCTCTGCCTTTACCTCAGATCTAGTTTGCCGCTGCAAAGATCGCATCATTTTGTTGAGCTCGGACCACCTGAAAGCTAAGATTGGTTATTTCTTATAATTCTTTCATTAGTTTTTTGTATTCAAATATTTCTGATTGAGTGTTTGTATGTGTGAGTAGTGTATCGAGGGTTTCTCGGGTCCGTATATAAGTTTTATATACTTTATATACTTTTGAGTTCCCTCGGGGCCTACCCCACCCTTAACTGGATTTGACTACTGGATGTGACTTAAGTTTCAGGATTTGACTATTACTGGCTTTGACTTATTCTCTGGATTTGACATTAATTACAGGATTGTACACTGTTTTCTGGATTTATTACCATGTCAGAAAAAGCTAAGTCTGGTTTTAAACGTTGCCAATGTGGACAGAAGATGTCTGTCACAGACAATCATAGTTCCTGCGTCTACTGTCTTGGCCCTCTCCATCTGCAGGAAGACTGCTCTGTCATTCATTCAGTGGAAGGGTCATGACAGATAGGCGCAGGAAACTTATGGATAGGGGTCTTCTAAAACCTACTTTTCAAGAGGCTCTGGATGCATCAGACCAGGCATCTAAATCCTCGAAGGAATCGAAGACGTCGGAGCCCAAGTCATCGGCTCCAAGCTCTTCATTCAAAGTTCGATCACCGGTTCCACAGACTTCGGGGCCGAGTGTTGAACTGTTGTCAGTTACCGAGCCTCGAGTCTTGGAACCGGTGACGGAGCTCCCTCCTCCTGCACTTTTGAGGTCGGCTCCGTCTTCGATTCCATCGATGCATTCTTCCAGGCCCCTCTCCGACACCGATGTGGACCGCGTGGTGCAGAAATTGATGGAGAATACGGCCTTGTCCAAGCTCATCTCGGTCTCCTCCCAGCTGGTGTCGAGACTCGAAGGCCTTCCCTTATCTCCACCTGTTCCTCCTCCGAGGCCTATTCAGTCTTGAGCCGGAGAGGCTGACCTGCTGATTGTGGAGCCCTCGGTTCCAGAGCCGTCCCTTTCTCGGTCGGTACCGTTCACCTCGACTCCGTCGGATCCAGTATTGGAGTCTCGGAGCCGAAGATCCATCCTGGGTTCCGGGACTGAGAGTCGGACCGATGTTTCGGTTCCGACGCTCCCTCGGGCCTCGGCTCGGATCGACTCGGCTCCGTCCTCGGGTCGATGCCTTGGTACCTGTCTCGGGATTCCTCCGGCGACTTGAACCGGGGATACCTCGACTCGGGACCGGGGCTTCGAACTCATGAGGAAGGTGTTGTCTGTTCAGACAACCACTTCAGCAGATACAGCTTCTCCTTCACATAAAGGGCCGTTATCCTCCTCTGCACCCACGGCTCGTCCAAGCGTCGAGCACCAGTGTCTCAGCCACCCCTAGAGGGTGCCCCTCTTCCTCGGAGACTTCTTGGATGCCCCGAGGAAGTTCCGAGGAAAAGATTGTGTAAGAGGAGACACTTAGATTCTCCACAAGAATCATTGACATCGGACACTGACTTAGATGAGTCAGAAGGGTCCCCAAAGTCACCCTCGGAGGATGTCTCCTTTTCTGACATCCTGGAGATCCTAAAGCAGAGAGGTGATTGGCAATCCCTTCCCCTTCTGAGGATGAGTCAGTCTTGCTGAAGGCATTCGGTGCTCGCCCTTCCTCCTCCTGGGTCACTCCGCCCTTCGATGAGTTAATGGAGCTGATTGCTCGAAGGGCGTGGGAGACACCTGACACGGTGGAGCCAGTCCCTAGGAAGCCTAACAAATTTATTACTGCCCCCCAAGATAAGGCTTATCTGACAAAGGGAGTGCCAGTGGACGCTATGGTGGTGGCAGCAGCCACGAAAAAGGAGATGTCGGAATCTTCCTCATCTGTCCATCTGCCTAATAGAGATTCTAGGACCATGGACAGATATGGGAAGCGCATTTTTAGTTCAGCGGCTTTTTCTATGCGATCCCTGAACTATTTGACCCACTTTACACGACTACAGAGGGATCTAGTCAAAGAGTTGGGAGATACCCTCCAGGGTATTACAGATGCTGCTGTCTCAGAGAAGGTTACAGCACATCTCAACACCCTTACTTCTATTGTTAACTCATCCATGTGGCTGATCTCATACGCAGCCGAAGGATCGAGTAGGGCAGCAGCTTCAGTGATTGCTCTTCTTAGGCAGTCCTGGATGCGCTTATGTTCATTTGCGGAAGCCTTCAAGTCTTCCTTTACTAACGCCCCATTTGATGGTGCCACTCTCTTTGGCCCTAAAGTAAAGGAGACCCTTACCCGGTGTGAGCAAGAGGGAAAGACTCTGCTGTCGGAGTCCGTTTTTCCACCCCATCCAGACCGTACCCCAAGGGGCAACGAGGTGGAAAGATGTGGTTTCGAAAACCCCAGGGTTCTTTTCCGGGCGCACAGGGTGATACCCCCTCCAGAGGCAGAGGAGAGGGTAGAGGTGGAAGACGTCGCCCTGGCGGCAGAGGGGGTCCGCAAAACCAAGGTGACAGGGATACACTCCCCGGGAAACCTTTTCAGCACTCCTGAGAGGAGGCCCGACTGTCCTGCTCTGGAGGCAGTCGGGGGTCGCTTAGCTTTGTACCCACAGGCCTGGCAAAATCTGACATCAGACAATTGGGTAAAAAGCGTTGTTACCAGAGGCTACAAAATTCCCTTTCTATTGCCCCCAATTCCACAGAAAAGACTTCCAGATGTGCCGCCCCATCTGCGAGGCCCTGCAGCTACAGAAATTTCAAAGCTGCTAGAAAAAAAGAGTCATCCAACCAGTCCCAGCGGACCAAAGAGGATTCGGAACTTACTCAAGGTTCTTTTTAGTTCCAAAGAAAACAGGGGACTGGAGGCCAATTCTGGACCTCAGCAAACTCGAATACCTTTATCAAGAAAGAAAAGTTCCGAATGGTCACGCTTCAATCGATCCTTCCATTCTTAAAGAAGGACCACTGGATGTGCTCAATAGATCTAAAAGACGCACACTACCACATCAAAATGGCCAGGACGTCCAGGGATCACTTGCGCTTCCGGCTGGGAGCCAGTCACTTTCAGTTTCGAGCTCTGCCCTTTGGTCTGACCTCAGCCCCCAGGGTCTTCACCAAATGTATGGCAGTGGTAGCGTCTCACTTGAGGCGCCTCGGATTCCAGGTGTTTCCGTATCTGGACGACTGGCTCCTTTCTGCCACCACCGAGCGTCAACTGATTCAGGCCAGGGATTACACACTACAGCTTTGTGTTCATCTCGAAATTTCCGTAAATTTCGAAAAGTCCTTACTACAGCCATCACAGCATATCTCATTCATAGGAGCAGAATTGGATACGCAGTGCTTAATTCTAAGGCTTCCCCCAGAAAGGATAGCATCCCTGCAAAATCATATATCTCTTCTTCTCTCTTCCAGAAAGTCCCCAGCGAAACTGGTTCTGAAGGTTTTAGGCCTCATGGCAGCTTCTCTCATTGCCATACCCTTGGGAAGACTGCATATGAGGGTTCTTCAATGGCTTCTGTTTGCACAGTGGTCGTTCCAAAAGCTACCCTTGACACACGAGATCTACATCACAAACATATGCAAGTCGCACCTGGCTTGGTGGCTTCGAACTTGCAATCTATCCAACGGAAGACCCTTTGTGCTACCCACTCCAACAGCAACAGTGACCACGGACGCTTCCCTGATAGGGTGGGGGGGCATCTTTCAGGGACAGACAGTCCAAGGCGAATGGACCAATTTGGAATACAATCTGCATATCAATGTTCTGGAGTTGAGGGCAGTGTTCCTAGCGTTGCAACACTTTGCTCCCCTTCTTCCTCTAGGGACAATTGCAGTCCAGACGGACAACATGTCTGTAGTCTGGTACATAAACAAGCAAGGGGAACCAAGTCTTATCAACTATGCAGAGAGGCCATGAGAATCTGGCAATGGGCGGAGTCCACGGGTCGCTTTCTGATAGCAACGCACATCCGGGGGTTATCCAACGTCATAGCGGACAGGTTGAGCAGAGCCATCCTGTTACCTCACGAGTGGTCCCTCAAACAGTCAGTTGCGAAGGAGATTTTTCGCAAGTGGGGCCAGCCTTCCTGCGATCTGTTTGCGTCTCCAATGAACGCCAAATGCAGGAGCTATTTTGCCCTATTACCCCCTCCAGGGGAAGTCCCAAGGGACGCTCTGGTTCACGATTGGCCGCCGGGTCTCCTGTATGCTTTTCCTCCTGTTCCCCTGATTTCGAAATTTCTGCAGAAAGCCAGCAACCTGCAAAGGACAATTATCCTCATTGCCCCATTCTGGCCTCGTCAAATATGGTTTCCCTTTCTTCTAGAACACCAAATGCGGGAACCCTGGATCCTGGACCCAGAGCCGGATCTACTGACCCATTCGTCAGGGGCTCTCCACCCGTCGCTTCTCTCCCTCAAACTAGCAGCTTGGCTGCTCCGCTTCCCTTCTTAGCCAGGTCTGATCTTCTATCCCCTGCAGTTCAAAATATCCTGGTGGCTTCTCATAAGGCATCCACTACGAGGACTTACACCAGTAAATGGAAGCGTTTTGTACATTGGGCAACTACACAACAACTGGATCCCTTAGTAGCTCCTCTGAATAAGGTCTTGGAGTTTTTGACGAATTGTTCCACCAAGGGCTTCTCCTGCCACTTTGAGAGTGCAATTAGCTGCCATATCAAACTTTCATGTGGGAGAAAGTGGGGCTCCTATTATGGCTCACAGGCTTTGTAAGGCGTTTCTAAAAGGATCCTTCCACATTAGACCTCCAGTTAGAACTCCTACTTCACCTTGGAACTTGAACCTTCTTTTGTCTCAGCTGATGCTACCACCTTTTGAACCAGCCTCTTCCTGTCCTTTGAAGTTTTTGTCATGGAAGACCCTTTTTCTGGTGGCTATCACATTGGCCAGGTGGTTATCTGAGCTTCAGGCTCTTTCAGTTCAACATCCTTATTTGATTTTTCACCCTGACAGAGTTTCTCTTCGCACTAATCCATCCTTTCTTCCCAAAGTCTGCTCCGTTAATAATATTAATCAGTCCATTGAATTGCCCACATTTTTCAAGAATCACTCCAATAAATTGGAATATATGTTACACAAGTTAGACGTTCATAGACAACTCAGATTTTACTTGGACAGAACAAAGGATCACAGGAAAACAGACCAGCTCTTTGTAGCCTTCTCAGACAACAAGAAGGGTATGGCGGTCACAAAACGAACCTTGTCTAAATGGTTTACTGACTGTATTGTCTTTGTCTACACTGCCTCTGAGCAAACTTTACCTGTCAAGCCCAAAGGCCACTCTACAAGATCAGTATCTACATCCCTGGCTCATGCAGCTCGCCTACCGTTAGACACTATTTGTGTGGCTGCTACTTGGCCTAAACCACATACCTTCATTTCTCATTACAAAGTGGATAGGATTTCTAGGGACAGGGCAACCTTTGGTTCCACTGTGCTCAGGAACGTTCTCCCTTGAGTTCCTCAGGAACAAGGAGCTAGGGACGCTACCCAGGTGTAAGAACAAACGGCGAGATTGAACACTCTCACATATAGAAGTTATGTCCTTACCATAACGTTCCATGTGGAGTGTTCATCTCGCCTTTGTTCTTACATTCCCACCCTCCCTCCCTCAGGAAGAATGTCCAATTTAGGTGCCTGGTTTGTTCTCCGGCTTCTGCCTGGAACAGTTGTTCTACTATGTAATTACGTGTTTGTTGTTGGTATGAAAGTGTTATGCTCTCTTCTCTTCTCTGCTGGTTTGCTTGCAAACTAGATCTGAGGTAAAGGCAGAGGGGGATTGTGGGAGTTAGGTTGGTCTCGAGCTTCTTCTCGATGCAGAGCTTTGTCAAGCGGCCGACACGGAGCCGAAGATCGGCTCCGAACCCAGGTGTAAGAACAAAGGCGAGATGAACACTCCACATGGAACGTTATGGTAAGGACATAACTTCTATTTTCAGTTAATTAATATTCCCTTGGTTATGAAGTCAGATCTAAATTAATCTAATGCTTTTACTAACATCTCTTCACTATCATGGATCCTGATGACCTAATAACTTGACTGTAAATCTAGTAATTTATTGGTTCTGATTTAATTATTGTGACCCGATTGTTTTTTGTTCTTTTAAATACTACTGGTTTTATATTCTGTTTGTCTATGGTCTGAAGAAGCAGGTGAACCGTGAAAGTGCTTACCATCTTTCTTAATAAATTTTCTTTTTATAGCTGTTTAAGTTGCCTCAGCCTAATTTGGATATTGTTTTATTATATACTTTTCTTTCTTGTTGTCCTTGGTCCACAGCTCAACATTTTTTACTTCTTATATTTCATATTTTTGTTGTGTGTGAACCATGGCTGAAGGCACTGATTATGAATTGCCATAAGCTTCAAGTTTTGGTGTAAATGATTTTAATAGCGACAAACTGAGACAAGTTATACATATTGGCAGTAATCCCTTGTTAGCAGTCACCATGAGTGGTGTAACATCTGAAGCTGCCTCTAGTGACTCTGATACCTTTGAGACTTTTTTTGGTCTACTAAGAGAGCTTGAGAATAACATTTCAAATGCTTGCAGTGGCAACGGTTTCATTTGGAAGCCGCTATTTATCATAAGGTTGTACCTAGAGGTCTCTGCGTCCTAAAGATGCCCACAGATGGTGGGACTTACCCTTATCCATTAAAGTGTTGCCAGCTTCTCAACTTACATTTGAGTTTTGATTATATGAGTTTATTAATAGAACATTTTAAACCACTAGAGTATTCGTTGCTTAAAGACATTAATCAACTGCAATCTGATATTTTGGGATCTTTCTCCGTAATAAGCATAAGAGACATTTGGATCATGTATGGAGTGACATTTTTAATTTTGAACTTAAAGAATGAAAAAAAGAAGAAAGCTAGAACGGGATCTTCTAGATTTTAGTAAGGGACATGTTTTTTCATTGGCTCCGTAATGCTTTTTATGTTAGCCAGGCAGCAAAAGCAGTAGTCAGATGTGTTCAGCCTATTCAGAAGGAGCCTGTGATGATTAATTCAATTGCATGAGAGCTTCCGGTTGCCAGCTAGCTTTCTATTGGCTCCTCTAATTACACTGCTCCCTTGTCACCACCCCCGAGGAGGGAAATAGATGTTTCTGCTGCTGGGTCAGCCTCTTAATGTTGTTAATGAGCATCCTGTTAACAGCTTAGAGCTGCATTTGAGTGGTAGCAGCTCTAATTTGGATGCAGTACAAGGTAATAGAGGTATTAATGAAAATGTTCTTACATCTGTTGCTCCGTGTAATGTGGAGCGTTCCTCTGCTGATGTGGCTTGCCCTAAAAGACCGCTTTTTTTAGCAGAGGCTTTGCCGATCAACAAGGAAATAAGGAAAGGGAGGTCAAGATGCAGGAGGAGAAATAGGCGAGGAGAAAACACAAAAGTACAACAAGTGGTTACAAGAAGTCAGGTGAATTAATTCATAATATTTCTTCTCTTTCACTGAAGGACAAATGAGTTTTTTGAACAAGGGTTTGGCTTTTGTGCCTTCTAGGCAGGCGGATTTAACTAATGTGTTGATAGACTTGCACATTTTTGCAAGAAATGTTATGCTTAAAGTATAGTTTCATTTGTCTGTGGTTTTAAAAAATCTAGTGCGTTTTCCCCTCTTTTAGATCCCACATTAGAAGCTGTTATAAATATTTGTGAAGAAGATAAGAAATGATCTGAAGTAGTTAACTTCATTTGTGCAGCAACCTTTGGGAATCAGATACGACCTCGGATCCGAGCCGGCAGTTTTCAACAGCTTTAGATCTGAGCTGCAAGCTCTTCCCCCTACTCATAATCCCCTGCCAACCCTGACTGACCTCAGATCTAGTTTGCCGCGGTTTAGTTCAGCAGCTTGATCCAGAGTTTCCAGGCGTTTTCGTTCTCTTTGTGAGAAAAATTTAACTTTTATACCAATTTTCTTTAACCTCTGATGTGAGAGTGTGTTTAGCTTCCTTTTTCTGTCTAAAAGCTCTCTTAGTTTAAATTATTTTATTTCTATTTAACCTCCCCCTTCCTTCGTGGTTTCGTCAGGGATGTGTGTGCGTGTTTGGGGCCTAGTGTGTGTGAGTTACTTTCTATAAGTATGTCCCCAAAGGTAATGTTTTCTAAGTGCACCGAGTGTGGCCATAAGCTGTCCCCAGCAGATGGCCACACTCGGTGTGTTTTGTGCCTTGGGGTTGAACACCTGTCCTCTGGTTGTACCATTTGTGCAGCGTTCAACCCCAGGGCACTCAAGGACCAGAGGTCCAAGCTGATTCTGGCGGGTCTTCTGCCCCTGGACTCTGCTTCTACCTCCGGTCCTCCCGTGGCTCCCGCTGCGGCGGCTGCCGCTCCTGCTTCCCTCCCCCTGGCTGGGACTCAACCTCCCCGCCTTAGGACCGGAGGAGAGGGAGGCCAGGAAAGAAAGGAGGCGGGAGAAGCACCACAAGCAGCGGGCCGAGGCCTCTGCTTCGGCCCCCCCAGCTAAGCGGTCTTCTCCCTCCAGGTCTTCTGGGTCTCCTCTATCTCTGATCCGGTCCCCGTGCTTTTCACCGGGTCCTGAGGAGGAGGAGGCCTGATCTCCTTCGAGGTCATCGAGGCGACACTCCTGCCCCGCCTCGGTGGCCTCGTCGAGATCTACTAGAAGTCTCACAGATGCAGATTTGGACCGGATGATGAGAAGATTCCTCCAGGCCCAACTGCAGATGGGAGTGCTCCTGCCTCCCCCCCCCCCTCCGGTGGGGAGCTCGACCCCCTTCTTTGCCCTGGTAGCTCCATCTCCGTCCCGCTTCCTGGGTTCGGAGTCTTCGGAGCCGGGCAGCCTTGGAGCCGGGGGTGTGTCGGCACCGATAGTCTCGGGTACTTCGGCGCTGACACTTCCCTCAAGTTTGTCGCGTCCATTTTCTTCAGATCCGAGCTCTCTGAGCCGAGGGCTGAGCTTCGGATCCGGCGGTATCGGTATGCCTTCGGCTCCGTCCAGGTCGGAGCATGCTGTTCCGTCGGATCCGAAGGAGAGTCTGCTTTCGGATCCCAGAGAGAGCAGCTCTCCCTCGGCATTCGACGTGGTGGACAGGGTCCTGTCGAGGGATTCCAGGTCCCCTACCCTTGCCACGGCTCCACCCTGCACTCCTTCTCAGTTGGGCCCGACTTCCATCACCCGGCCCCAGGGACAGCCTGCTTTGACGTCCCAGGTAGTTCCATTGGAACAAGACGTTGCTGGTGAGACCTCCTCGGACAGCCCCCCCCCCCGAGGAGGTTCCTCACAAGCGAAGGTGCAAGAGGAGGCACCTGGACTCCCCCGAGTCCTTGACTGAGGACATGGATTTGGAGGAAGGGGAAGGCTCCCCAAGATCACCCCCCGAAGATGTCTCATTTGGTGGCATCATGGAGATGCTCAGAATAAAGGGGGGGTTGTCTGCCCCAAAGCCTACCCCGGATGAATCAGTGTTCCTGGTGGTGTTTGAAGCAGGCCCGTCTACCTCTTGGGTGTCCTCTCCGGCCGACCCCCTGGTAGACTTGATCACTACCAGGGCGTGGAAGGAGCCGGACATTGTGGAGCCAGTCCCCAAGCGCCCGGACAAGATCCTTAGCCCACCCTCTGACAAGTCCTACTGGAGTAAGGGTCCCCCTGTAGATGCCATGTTGGTGGCGGCGGCCACCAAGAGGGAACTTGCTCAGGAGAGTCCCTCTGTTCATCCCCCAAGCAAGGAGTCTCGGTCGATGGACCGCCTAGGGAAGCGGGTGTTTAGTTTGGCTACCTTCTCTGTGAGGTCGCTGAACTACATGGCACATGTGCTCCGACTGCAGCGGGACCTTATCAAAGAGTACGCTGCGTCACCTCCCAAGTCCATGTCGGCAGAGGACAAACAATTGCACTCCACCTGGATGGCCACTCTGCGATCCATATCTAACACCTCTGTGTGGCTTCTGTCTCATGCCACGGAAGGAGCCGCTAGAGCCGGCGGAGCGGGCCTCGTTATGAGACGTCAGGCCTGGCTCCGGAACTGTGATTCCGCAGAACCCTTTAAGGCATCGTTCGCTAATGCCCCTTTTGATGGTTCTGCCCTTTTTGCCAAAACTGTGCGAGATACCTTGGTCCAGAGCGAAAAGGACAGGAAGACGTCTGCCGTTGGAGTCCACTTCTCTGCTCCCCAGAGGTCCTTTTTTAAGAACCAAAAGGGACAGAAGAAGATGTGGTTCCGGAAGTCGCAACAGTCCAGGCCCGCTCCGGACTCCCAGCCCTTCCGAGGCAGAGGAGGGCAGGGTGGACGCCACCCTAGAGGCAGAGGGGGCCCGCGGAACTTTGAATCCAGAGAACTCTTCTCGGACCAGCCCACACAACACCCCTGAGGGGTTGCCCGGCTGCTCCACTCTGGAGGCAGTCGGGGGGGCATTTCTCGAAGCACCCAGCAGCTTGGGAGTCCATCACGACAGACCACTGGGTGTTTTGCATCATATCCAGAGGATAACAAATTCCCTTTTCTTGTTACCCACGCAGCCCCAGATACCTCCCCGATGTCCCACCCGATCAGAGGGAGGCCGCAGCAATGGAAATCCAACATTTGCTGGAAAAAAGAGCCATCCAACATGTCCCCCCAGACCAGTGCAGGTCCGGGTTTTACTCCAGGTTCTTCTTGGTGCCAAAAAAGACGGGGGACTTAAGACCGATCCTCGACCTCTCTTCCCTGAACCTGTCAGTAACCAGACAGAAATTCCGCATGGTCACTCTTCAGTCCATTCTCCCCCTTTTGCAGGAGAACGATTGGATGTGCTCTGTAGACCTCAAGGATGTGTACTACCACATTCTGATGGACAGGCAGTCCAGGAGGTTCCTCCGCTTCCAGCTGGGAGCCAGTCATTTCCAATTCAGGGTCCTCCCCTTTGATCTCACCACAGCCCCCAGGGTGTTCACCAAAGTGTTAGCAGTGATAGCGGCCCACCTGAGGCTCCAGGGAATTCAGGTCTTCCCGTACCTGGACGACTGGCTCCTGACTGCCCCGACAAGGCATCTACTCTGTGCAGCCAGAAACTACTTTCTTCGTCTAGCTCCCCAGCTGGGATCACTATCAACATAGAGAAGTCGTCTCTTACTCAGACTCAGACTATAGACTTCATAGGGGCCGGATTGGACACAAACAAGCTCCTAGCTTTCTTGACCACAGACCGACTACTGTCCCTGAGGCTACACGTGCAGGCCATTCTGCAATCTCCAGCTCCCCTGGCGGAATTGGTCCTGAGGGCTCTTGGCTCGATGGCGACAGCGATCAACCTATTGCCAATGGCACGTTTGAACATGAGGTCTTACAATGGACCCTTCAGGTCTAGTGGTTCTTTCTTCACTGTCCTCTGAGCCATCCCGTTTCCCTCAGCAGGGCCTGCAAGAGGGCCCTCCTATGGTGGCTCTAAAACTCCGGACCTCCAACAAGGACACCCCTTTTCTATGACCCCTCCACTAGCCACAGTGACCACGGACGCCTCCCACCTTGGGTGGGGCATTGTTCTGGCAGGACAGTGCAAGGCACGTGAGACCTCACGGAGACCTCACTGCATATCAACGTCCTAGAGATGAGGGCAGTGCTGTTAGCATTGCAAGTACTTCAGGACCTTCTTCCTGTAGGAACGATTGCGATTCAGATGTACAACATGTCGGTTGTCTGGTACATCAACAAACAGGGGGGATCCAGGTCTTACCCACTCTGTCGAGAGCCCATGAGGGTGTGGGAATGGGCGATCTCCACCAACTGCTTTCTCATAGCAATGCACATTCTGGGACAGTCCAACATCCTAGCGGACAAACTACGTCGCACCATCCTGTTACCATACGAGTGGTCTCTGAATCCCGAGATAGCGAATCGGATCTTCGCCAAATGGGGTCAACCCTGTTGCAATCTCTTTGCCTCTCCCTCAAACACAAAATGTTACTACTACTTCACTCTCATTTCCCCCTCCAGGGAACCCCCGAGAGACTCTCTGGTGCATGCTTGGCCTCCCGGTCTTCTTTATGCTTACCCTCCTCTTCCTCTGATGCTGAAGTTTCTTCAGAAAGCTAGTCGGTTGGGGAGCAGGATTATCCTCATTGCCCCGTTTTGGCCTCGTCAAACCTGGTTCCCTTACCTTTGGTCTCATCTGGTGAATCCTCCTTGGATTCTGGATCCCCGTTCGGATCTAATATCCCACCCTCTAGATCTCCCAGTCCCGAACCTGGACAACCTCAAGCTCACAGCTTGGCTGCTCCAGTTCCACTCATAGCTAGGACTCCCGGTATCTCTTCCCCAGTTAAAACCATTCTAGTAGCAGCGCACAAGCCTTCTACTAGAAAGATCTATAGCAGCAAATGGAAACGTTTCTCCATTTGGGGAGCATAAAATTTGGATCCTTTTACAATTCCTTTGCCCGCTGTATTAGACTTTCTGTCAGGACTGTTTCATCAGGGGGCTAGTTCCTCCACAGTCAAGGTCCAACTAGCAGCTCTCTCTCATTATCACGATGGAAATGAATTGGGCCCTTTGATCACCACGAAATTGTGTAAGACCTTTTTGAAGGGCACCTTTCTGCTCAGGCCCCCAGTGAAGGATGTAGTCCCTCCTTGGGATTTAACACTGGTGCTTCAGGCCTTGACAGCTCCCCCGTTTTAGCCTGCAGCTTCCATAGATCTTAAATTCTTGTCATAGAAAACGGCTTTTCTTGTCGCTATCACCTTGGCTCGAAGGGTCTCTGAACTACAGGCCCTCTGTGTAAAACCCCCGTACTTGACCTTTCACAAGGATAGAGTTTACCTCAGGACTAATCCCTCCTTTCTTCCCAAGGTTGCCTCCGAGTCAAATATTAACCAGTCCATCAACTTGCCCGTCTTTTTTTCTTAACTACCATAACAAAGGGTAATGCAAATTACACTCATTGGATGTGCATAGACAACTTCGCTTCTACATCCACAGGACATCTGGTCATAGGAAATCCGACCAGTTGTTCATCTCCTTTGCCAAATTTAACTTGGGTAAATCTGTGTCTAAAGTCACACTCTCTAGATGGATTTCACAGTGTATCCTTTTAGCATACGAAAGTTCAGGCAGGCCCACACCTCAGGGAGTCCATGACCACTCTACTCGATCTTTGTCTAGCTCTAAAAGCTGCAGAGGTAGAGTTTCTTTGGATGATATTTGCTCGGCAGCCACTTGGGCTTCATCTCATACTTTAATTAATCACTACAAATTGGACATTATCTCCAGAGGGAGAGCATCCTTTGGCTCTGCAGTGCTCCGGAACATCCTTCCATGAAGGTCGCCCAAGATTCAGGTAGCTGGGGACTATGTCCCAAAGGTTGCTGCACAAATGAAGTTAACTACTTCAGATTAAGAAGTTATGTACTCACCATAACGTTCCATCTGAGTAGGTAAACTTCATTTGTCAGCAACCGTCCCTCCCTCCTGCCCCCTCACTTGCGAATGTTGTCATACTCAGGTCCATGGGTTTTACCCACTTATCTTGGGATTAGTCATTGTTAGCAGTTTCTGCTGTTGGGCAAACATGATCTGAGGTCAGTCAGGGTTGGCAGGGGATTATGGGTAGGGGGAGGAGCTTGGAGCTTGGATCTAAAGCTGTTGAAAACTGCCGGCTCGGATCCGAGGTCGGATCCGATTCCCAAAGGTTGCTGACAAATGAAGTTTACCTACTCAGATGGAACGTTATGGTGAGTACATAACTTCTTATTTTGGCTAAGAAACATAGCTCTTCTTTTTTTAACTTAACAACTGAGGAACATGAAGCACTCTTACAACTTAATGATGCTTCTTGTATGGTCATACGCCCAGCAGACAAGGGTGGAGAGGTTAGTAATTCTGGACATGACCATGTACATTGATAAAATGTTAGCTATTCTTGATGACAGTGATGCGTATTTGCTTCTCTGCAAGTTTCACTGTTGCAGTCATCACTTTGGGTTATCTGATTGCAGTAGCCCTCAGTCGGCCTGATTAAGTCTTGGGTCCTGCGTCGGTTGCTGTCCCTTCTTCCATGACGTCAGGTCATCAGGGGTATAAAACATGCAATCGACGCCATTATGTCAGTCTTTCTTGCCGTGCGGTGCCCGAAGCAGAAGCAGTTTGCAAGTGCCGGTCGGCCGACTCCTGAAATTTTCGTTTTCGAGTTTTAGAACCGAAATCTTCAACTAAAACTAAGTACCCTATTGGGGAAACTTTTTCTTGCTCCTTACCGATGTCAGTAAAAGTTAATAATTGCATTACTTGTGGAAAGCAAATACCTCATAAAGATTTTCATTCGTACTGTATTCCTTGCCTAGGCCCTGACCACGACGTACCATGCTGTCGGTTTTGTGCTTTATTTAATCAGTGCACTATCCGTCGTCTGTATATTTTCACCTCAAAATATTTCGGTTCTCGGTTTAATTATCCAGAAATGTCGGTTACCCATCCGACTACTGGGATTCCAAAAAAATGCAAGGATAAAGACAGAGACAGGCCGCCGAGGTCCAAAACTGCAGACAGCGCTACTCCTAAGCCAGTCGCCAGTTCACCGGTATTCAGTGAGGCGCTTTCACAGCCCCTGATACCTGCTACCTCTGATTCGCAGGCCTCTACTGAGACCCATTCGGAGTCCGTTATGCCGCAAGATGCTTCAACTATGGAACCTGCGGATGTCTCTACCTTGGATGGGTCCGGAGCCACTGTGCAGGCACCGGCTTCTGAGGGTGTGTTCAGGCCTACAGACTTGCATATTAAATCGACGCCTCCTTCTTCTTTTAGGCCTAAATCTCGAACCATGCCTAAAAAAATGATGCCCAGGCCGCATGCTCAGGCCTCAATGCCTAAAAAACTAATTATAAGAATGGCTGAAGATCTTGTAACTCTAATCAGGGGAAGCCAGCCTCCCCCTTCTTGGAGATCTAGGACTGAAGTTGTTTATGAATCTTCTGACCAGGATTCTGATTTTTCTGATTCTTCTGATGATCTGGATTTGCCCTTATCTACTTATGAGGATTCTGATGCAGAGGACTCTATTCCCTCTGCTTTCCCCTCCAGAGGATTTTTCTTTTGTTGAAACCTTACATACTCTAAGGGAGCATTTTTACTGGGAAAGCTAGGATTTTTCTGATTCAAAAGAGGCTTAGGGATTTCTTACTCTTGCCTCAGCATAGGCCTTTAGCTATTCCTCCAGTACTAGACATTGTTAATGATGCTTTTTCGGAATCTAGTTTGGCTCCTGATTCTTTGCCTCCTGCTCCCAGAAGACCTGACTGATATTACAGGGTTCCTGATTCACACAAGTTCCTTTTTAAAAATCCTATTGCGGATCCAGAGACTATTTCACAGGTACCCAAGGGCATTAAGGCTTCTACTGCTAAAAATCCTACCCCTTCTGATAGAGACTCCAGGGCGTTGGATAGATGGGGTAAGAAGGTTTACATTTCTGCAACCTTAGCCATTAGGGCTTTAAACTGCCAGTTTCATATGTTAAAGCATCAACAACATGTTATTGGATTGCTTAAACAGAAAATGATGATTCCTGACTATGCAGAAAATAAAGAATTACAGGATTTAATGCATTCTGCTGAACAGGTTGGAAAACATACGTTGCAATGTGGATTTGATTCTTTAGAGGCCTCTTGCAGGGCTGTTGTTACTGGTTCTGTGCTCAGAAGGCATGCTTGGCTTAAGGAGCAATCTTTACCTGATCATGTTAAAGCTAAATTGTTGGATGCTCCCTTAAATCAGGACCGCCTGTTTGGCAACAAGGCTGAGGATGTTCTTAAAAAGATGGAAGATAAAGCTAAATCTATGCAAACTGTTAAATATTTCTTACAAGTTCAGCCTCCTAGATTTAGTAGGCACTGGCCCTCTAAGAATTGGTCCTTTCCAGCCTCTTCAAGGTCTTCTCAAGACAAACCCAGACATAGCAGAAACCCCAGGTTTCAGTCCCAGGGGACACACAAGACTAAGCAGTAGGGGGTTTCTGCACCCAAATCAGGAAGTAGTAAGACTCCCCCTATGGAAAATAGTCTCAATGACTTGCTTCTAAAACTTCCAAGCACTTCCCAATTGAATGCTCCTTTAGGCGGAAAGATTGGTCTGCAGGCCAAAAGCTGGGAACTCATTACCCAGGACAAATGGGTTTTAAATATAGTGTCCCAAGGATACAGATTTCACTTCTACACTTTATCAACATCAAGCGTGTGGCCAGATCTACCCCCAAATCAGTGGGCAGAGACCCAAAATCAGGTACTGTCTCTCTTAAGCATAGGGGCTATTCAGTTGGTACCAGAAGAGGAAAAGGGACAAGGGTTCTATTTGAGACTTTTCCTGATATCCAGAAAAGGCAATACATGGCGTCCTATCCTGGACCTTTCTACTCTAAATATCTTTCTAGTGATTCCAAAATTCAAGATGCTGACTCTTCACCAGCTGCTTCCTGTGCTAGGCAAAGATGCATGGTTGGCAACACTAGACTTAAAAGAAGCATATCCCTATCAAGGGAGTGTTGCAGAAAATACCTACGCTTCAAAGCAGGCTACATGCACTATCAGTTCTCTGCACTGACCTTTGGCTTATCTACTGCGCTCAGGATATTCATAAAGCGCCTACCTCCAGTCATTGCATTCTGCAGGCAAAGAAATATTCAAATATACCCATATCTGGACGATTGTCTAATTCAGGCAGAAAGCCCGGGCATACTTTTGAATCATGTGGCCTTTGTTCAAAGGGTACTGACTTGTCTGGGGTACACCATAAATGAAAAGAAATCACACCTGGTACCCTGTCAACAAATTATATTCCTGGGAGCAAGCTTGAATACATCTTCCCAGATGGCTTTCCTCACGCCAGAGAAACTGATTCATTAGATAACCTACTTCAAACAAGTGGCCACAAAAACCCAGTTATCTGCAAGGCAAATACTGCAAGCCTTGGAGTTCATGGCCTCCTGCATTCTTCTAATTCCATATGCAAGGCTGCATATGAGGAAACTGCAATGGTATCTCAAAAGCCTATGGTGTCAACTTTCACAGAATCTAGAAGCAATGATTCCTATCATACCTTGCCTACGCCTAGAGTTCCTTTGGTAGACAGAGGCCTGCCACCAAAACAGGGGACTACTATTCACACTACCCCCTACCGCCCAAACCTTAACAACAGGCGTATCAGACTATGCATGGGGGGCCCACCTGGCAGGGAAGTGCATTCAGGGCAAATGGAACCCAAGTCAAATGCACCCGCATATCAATCAAAAAGAAATGTTAGCTGTACAGAATGCTCTGACAGCCTTCAAGGACCACATTCTTCCAGGACAATTAATGATAGACGGACAACACCACTGTTATGTGGTACATAAACAAGCAGGGGGGGTACACATTCTTACCCCCTCTGCAGAATAGCCATGGCATTGTGGATCACAGCCCTGATCTATCAAGTACATTTACAAGCTCATTTCCTGCCAGGAAAACTAAATACACTGGCAGACGAACTAAGCAGAAACCTAATGGACCCACATGAGTATAAACTGGAACCAAGGATTTTCAACATGTTGACAAGCAAATGGGGGAGCCCAGATAAAGACCCGTTTGCCTCCCCCCAAAACTATCAGACAAATTCTGCACAAGGACTCCCCACAAACAAGCTTGGAAAGTGGGTGCTCTGTTCTTCAGTTGGAAAACCCTATCAGTTTATACCTTTCCTCCTCTGCCTCTGCTCTCCAAAATTCTACTAAAGATCAAACAAGACAAACCAAGGATGATTTTGATTGCACCAGACTGGCCACACCAACACTGCTACCCCCTCTTGCGCAGTGTCACTGTGGGTCCCATGGCACCTGCCTCAGACTCCTGCTCTATTGTCTCAGCAGGAGAACCAGATTCTGCACCCTCAACTTCAAACACTGAATCTAGCAGCCTGGCTAATTACATAATTTCTCCCTTACCATCCCTCAGTAAACCAGTGATGGATATCATTTTAGAGGCAAGGAGGCCTAGTACCAGAAAGACACTGAAAAATGGAAAAGATTCTGTGCCTGGAACCAATCTCAAGGGATGAGCACAACAGTGCCCAATTTACCTCAATACTCAACTGAGATGCTTCATAAGGGCCTGTCTTTCTCCTCCATCAAAATTCACGCCTCATCCACCTCAGCTCATTATAACAGAGAACCACCCCTCTTTTCTCATCCACTGCTTAAGCAGTTCCTCAGAGGAGCCAAAAATCTACGACCACCCAGGAGAGCTCCAACTCCAGCCTGGGACTTCAACTTTGTACTGGAAAAGCTCACCCTTCCTCCTTTCAAGCCAGCTGCCACTGCGGACTTGAAATTCTATTCTTGGAAAACAGCTTTCCTTTTAGCAATCACTTCAGCAAGAAGGGTATCTGAATTACAGGCCCTCATGGCAGTGGATCCTTTCATCATCTTTCATGCGGACAGGGTGTCCCTCATGACCAATCCCTCCTTCATAACCAAGGTGGTATCCAATGTGGCCCTTAATCAGTCCATACATTTGCCAGCCTTCTTTCCTAATCCACAGAACAAAGGGGAACGGATTCTGCACTCCTTAGATGTGTACAGATAACTCAGATTCTACTTGGACAGAACTAAACCTCAAAGGAAATGTGATCAACTGCTGGTGGCATTTGCTGCAGGGGCAGAGGGGAAAGGTATTTCAAAGCAAATCATTTCCAAATGGATAGGCCATTGCATTCATTTCTGCTACAAACACCATGGAAAACCTATCTCACAGGGGATCAGACCTCACTCTACCAGGGCTGCATCTACCTCTACAGCCTTTCTCAGAAGCATCCCTACCAGGGACATCCTAGAAGCTGCTACCTGGAGTTCTGTACATACTTTCACCAAGCATTGCCATCTGCCAATTTTCTCTAAATCCAGAGCTGGCTTTGCCACTGCAGTCTTGCAGGGCCTCTTAGCTGGTCCTAATTCTATTTAAATTCCTCCTCCCATCCTTAGCTTAGGAATCTACGCAAAAGTGATGACTGCAACAGTGAAACACGAAGATCATAGTACAGATGTGTACACTTACCATAAATGTAGATGTTCGAGTGTATTCACTATTGCAGTCCTGGTTACCCTCCCTCCAGCCCCCTTCTTTTTTTGGATATACCTCTACTTTCCTTTGCTATCTTCAAAAGCTTTTTGGTGTATTTGCTTTTTTGTTGGAGGTATAACCTTGTATATTTATAGATTTAATTGCTTCCCATTAAGGGGGCACCTGACATCTGGGGCAAGAAAAACTGATGTAATGGCGTCGGCTGCATGTTTTATACTCCTGACGACCTGACATTATGGAAGAAGGGACAGCAACCGATGCAGGACCCAAGACTTTGTTAATCAGGCCGACTGAGGGCTACTGCAAGCAGATAACCCAAAAGTGATGACTGCAATAGTGAATACACTTGAACATCTACATTTATGCTAAGTGTACCCAACTGTACTTTTTATTTGTTTGATATGCATATTACTAATCTCATCTGTCTGGATTTGTTTAATTATTTTTCATTTGAATTTCCTGTTGTCCCCATTATTTATGGCCTGCCTAATGTGCACAAGAATGGCACTGATTCACCAATGCGACCAGTTATTTCTGGTCGCGGGTGGCTTATAGAGCTTCTTTCGATATATGTTGTAAAGGAATTAACACCTGTCTTGGATAATATTGCTACTGTGTTTAGAGATACAAAACAATTTCTTGGAGATACGTATGCTTAGTCAAGGGGGGGGGGTTCATATTAGTCATGAGATGGTCCTCGTAACTCTGAATATTCAGTATCTGTTTACTGTTATACCAGTGATTAAGGCATAGAGAATGTATGAACATTTTTAACATTACATACTGATTTTTCGAATAACAAAATGATGCTTAATGCTCTTTGTTAGAACTCATTCTGGAAAATAATGTTTTCACCTTTAATGATTATTATTTACAATATAACTTCCTGTGAGAATTCATATACCAGCCCAATGGAAATATGAGGAGCTGTTTGACTGACATCCTTCATACACATATTTCCTATTATAAGAGTTTTGTTGATTATTTCTTATGGCATTCATTGACAACTGATGGAGTTTATTAGATGTTCTTCATCTCACATTGCTGCAGTCCTTACACTTGGGTAGTCCGCTGTCCTCGGTCGGCCCGAATATCAAAGTATTAGGCTGGCGTCGGTCAAGGCGCTTAAGACTGACATCAGGACGTCAGGGTACAAATGCGCATGACCGACGTCATATCCTCAGTCTTTTTTGCCGCATGGTCCGATGCAGAAGCAGCGTTGCAAGTGCCGTTCGGCGTTCTGAAATTTTTCGAATTCGGAGTTTCAGACCGAGTCAAAGTTGGCTAAGTACCCCGTTGGGGAATATTTTAGTTTTTCTTGCCTCAGTGGTTTCCGGATGTCAGAAAAAGTGAATAACTGTATTTCTTGTGGGAAACAGATACCGCATAGAGATTATCATACTTTGTGTATTCCTTGTTTGGGGCCTGAGCACGACGTTGTTGGGTGTCGCTTTTGTGCTAGGTTTAATAAGCGCACTATTAAGCGAAGGTTAGATTGTGCCAGGTTGGTCTTGAGCGGTGCAATTACAATATGCCGTCGGATGCTCCGACGCCCACTTCTTCGAAGAAGCGCAAAGACAAAGCAGCTAAACCCAGGCAGGAAGAGTAGTCCATACCGGACGCCGGTTCTTTAGAGGCGTCAGTGGAACCGGTGGTTCCGCCGGAGGCTTCTCTGGAGTCCCAGGGGGAGACTTTGATATTGCAGGATGTGGCCTCTCAGGAGGCAGGTCAGGCTGAAGGGGCTTCTCAGGTTACTGTACTCCCCTCCCTTCCTAGGGTGGTTAGGCCCTCTCCTTCTGTTGCCAAGGCTTCTCCCAGAGGCAGGCCAGGTTTAACTTCTGTTGGTGTCACTCCTAGTTCTTCAGGATCTGTGCCCAAGAAGCACATGCTCAAAATGGCAGAAGATTTAATTACTTTGATTAGAGGTTCTTTGCCCCGTCCTGATAAGAGGCCTAGGGTGGAACCAGAGTTGGGGAGTTTTGAGCAGGTTTCGGATGTTTCAGAGTCTTCGGCTGAAGACTTGCAGGAGTATTCTCCTTATTCTGATTCTGATGTGGATGATTCTACTCCTTCTGCTTCTCCTCCGGAGGATTTTTCTTTTTCAGAGACTCTTCATTCCATGAGGGAACATTTTAAGTGGGAAGGTCAGGACTTCTTTGATTCCAGGAAAAGGCTTAGGGAATTTTTGCTTTTACCCCAGCATAGGCCTTTGGCTATACCACCTGTTCTGGATGTTGTGGAAGATGTGTTTGCAGAGGCTTCACTTAATCCTGATTCTTTGCCTCCTGCTCCTGTTAAACCGGACAGGTATTACAGGGTGCCTGAAGCTCATAAATATCTGTATAAGAGTCCTAGGGCGGACCCAGAAACAGTTAGTCAGGGACCTAAGGGTGTCAAGGCCTCTGTGGTAAAAATCCGGTTCCTCCAGATAAAGAGGCCAGAGCTTTGGATAGATGGGGAAAGAAAGTCTATACTTCTTCCACCTTAGCTATGAGGGCTTTGAATTGCCAGTTTCACATGTTGAAATATCAAAACTATCTTCTTTCTCAATTGAAGTCTAAGGTGGATGCTCTGGCGGAAGGCATTGAGTGTAAAGAATTACAAGATTTGGTACATGTTTCTGAACAGGTGGGTAAGCATTCTTTACAATGTGGATTTGATGCTGTACAGGCCTCGTCTAGGGTGGCTGCCACTGGGTCAGTTCTTCGCAGGCACGCCTGGCTGAGGGATCAGAACTTATCTGACCATGTTAAGACAAGGATTTTAGATGCTCCTTTACAGTCTGATGTATTGTTTGGTTCACCTGTGGAGGCAGTTTTAAAGAAAATGGAAGACAAGGCTAAGTCTATGCAGACTGTTAAAGATTTTTGCAAGTTCAGCCTCCAGTTTAGTAGGAATTGGCCTGCTAAGGGGTGGGCGTACCCTTATTATGATTCACAGTCTAGGGTAAGATCCAGGCGTGGGAGGGTAGAGCTCAGGGCTCTTTCAGACCTAGAACAGGGAGTTCACCTGCACAGTCTTGGTGAGGGCAGGGGCCAGTCCTTCCGTAAACAGGCCCAATGACCTACCTTTTCAGCTGCCAGAGCCTTCTTGTCTGGCAGCACCTTTGGGAGGAAGGTTGGCACTCTTCAAAGAAAATTGGAGTTTAATTACCCAGGACAGATGGGTATTGGATATTATACACCAAGGTTACAGGTTTTATTTCCATACCTTGCCTCCTTTCAAAGGCATGCCAGACGTTCCTCCTCAGCAAAGAATAGAGGCTCACAAACAAATTTCTCTGCTGCTGCAAATAGGGGCCATACAGCCGGTCCCTCTGCCAGAAGTAGGCCTAGGATTTTATTCTCGCCTGTTCCTAGTACCAAAGAAGGGGAACACGTGGAGACCAATTTTGGATTTATCTATCCTCAACACTTATCTGGACATTCCCAAGTTCAAAATGTTGACGTTACAACAGCTTTTACCTCTGCTGGGCAAAGATCATTGAATGGTGACTCTGGATCTCAAGGAGGCTTACCTTCATGTTCCTATCAGGCTAAGTTGCAGGAAGTATCTGCGTTTTCGAGCTGGGACTTCTCATTATCAGTTCTCTGCATTGCCCTTTGGCTTATCTACTGCGCGCAGAGTGTTCACAAAGGTTCTGGCTCCAGTGATAGCTTTCTTCAGGCTAAAAGGAATACAGATCTATCCTTATTTGGACGATTGCCTGATTCTGGCCAAAGGAAGGACGAGCTTCTTCATCATTTGCAATATGTGATAGCAGTGCTAAGATGCCTGGGGTATTCTGTGAGCGAAATAAAGTCCAGTCTAGTACCCTCTCAGGACATGTGCTTTCTGGGTGTGAGACTGAATACAGTGTCCCAGATGGCCTTTTGACCCCGGACAAACAAAAGAATCTTTCCCTTTACTTCCATCATTTGTCTCATCAGTCCAGGCTGACTGCAAGGACAGTCCTTCAAGCCTTGGGGTTCATGGCATCTTGTATTCTGGTGCTTCCCAATGCCAAACTGCATATGAGGAAGCTACAATGGTATCTCAAAAATGTATGGACACAGCACTGCCAAGATATGGACACTGTCATTCAGATAATACCTTGCATTCAAAAAGAATTTTTGTGGTGGGCTCAGGAATGTCACCTAAACAAGGGACTCTCTGTGACCCGGCCAGAGGCGAGTCAGATTTTAACGACAGATGCCTCAGACAAAGCTTGGGGAGCTCATCTAAATGGAAAGTGGATACAAGACACGTGGCCTGCCAGACTACAACATCTACATATCAACTTGAAGGAGATGTTAGCAGTCCAATTTGCATTAATAGCTTTCAAGGAATTACTTCTTCCAGGGCAGGTGTTGGTTCTAACAGACAACACAACTGTCATGTGGTACATCAACAAGCAAGGGGGAACACATTCTTATCCTCTATGCAGACAAGCAATGATTTTGTGGGAGACTGCTCTCAGTTTACAGCTCAATCTTCAGGCAAGGTTTCTGCCGGAGCACAGAACTCCTTAGCAGATGTGTTGAGCAGGCAATTATGGATCCCCACAGTGGAAATTGGATCCTCATGTATTTCAGAAATTGACAGTGTCATGGGGAACTCCAGACATAGATCTGTTCGCTTCTCCACTAAACTACCAGCTGCCAAAGTTTTGCACAAAAGGTTTCATCCCACAGCCTGGAAAGTGGATGCTCTTTCTTTCAATTGGAGCAATCTTCATGTGTATGCCTTTCCACCTCTGCCTCTCCTCCCAAAGGTACTCCTAAAGGTCAGACAGGACAAGCCAAAGATGATTCTAATAGCTCCAGATTGGCCTCGACAGCACTGGTACCCATTACTGAGAAGTCTGGTTCGGGAGCCTCCATGGCCTTTGCCTTGATTCCACACCTGCTGTCTCAAGAGAACAGTCATTTACTCAATGTCAAACTTCACTCTCTTCACCTAACAGCCTGGCATATTCTGTTTTAAACCCTGGAGGGTCTCAGCTTCCAGCAAGTTTTGAATGTTATTTTGGAGGCCAGAAGGCCTAGTACAAGGAAAGTATACGCAGATAAATGGAAGAGATTTTTATTTTGGAGTGCAGCAAAGGAATTTGATGTTGCTAAGCCTAATTTAAGTGTGGCTCTTCAATATCTTGCTGAGTTACTGGACAAAGGTTTGTCCTTCTCTTCTATTAAGATTCATGCTGCAGCAATTTCTGCCCACTATGACTGTGACCCACCATTGTTTTCTCATCCTTTGTTTAAGCAATTCCTTAGAGGGGCAAAGAATATAAGACCCGCACGTAGAGCTCCTACTCCTGCTTGGGATCTCAATTTTGTGTTGGAGAAACTCACTCTACAACCTTTTGAGCCTGCAGCTACTGCCGAGTTGAAATATTTATCATGGAAGACTGCTTTTTTGTTGGCCATTACCTCTGCGAGAAGGGTTTCTGAATTACAGACCCTTATGGCAGTTGAGCCTTTCTTAATTTTCCATAAGGATAGGGTATCTTTACGTACTAATCCTTCCTTTATGCCTAAAGTGGTTTCTAGTGTGGCTTTAAACCAAACTATTCATTTGCCTACTTTTTATGCAAACCCCCAAAATAAAGGGGAAAAGATTTTGCACACCTTGGATATACACAGGCAGTTGCGTTATTATTTGAGCAGAACTAAAGGGTTCAGGCAGTCTCAGCAGTTGTTTGTTTCTTTTGCTTTGGGTTCTCAGGGCAAGCCTGTGTCAAAACAAACTATTTCTAAGTGGATTGGGTTTTGTATTGCTTTCTGTTATTCCCATCATGGTAAGGAGATTCCAGCTGGGATTAGGCCTCATTCCACTTGAGCTACTGCCACTTCTACAGCTTTTTTAAGGGGGGTGGCAACTAAAGATATTTTGGAGGCAGCTACTTGGAGTTCAGTGCATACTTTCTCTAAGCATTACCACCTTCCACTTTACTCTAAATCTAGGGCTGGTTTTGCCACTGCTATTTTACAGGGCATTTTGGCAGCTCCTACTACTTTATAGTTTTGCCATCCTCCCTTACCTCTGCTTTGGGATTCTACCCAAGTGTAAGGACTGCAGCAATGTGAGATGAAGAACATAGTACAGTTTTGTACCTACCATAAATGGAGATGTTCGAGGATCCACATTGCTGCAGTCCAATTTACCCTCCCTCCTTCCCCTCTGTTGTTAGAGGCGGTTGTGTGGTTTGGGTTGTAAATATTGTGAATATTGTATATATTGTTCATAGGATTAGTGCAAGGGTGGTTGGTTGTTTTTTGCTGTCTTTTGGTTTTGACCTTTCTGTTTAGGGTCTTCTGACATCTGGGGCAAGAAAAGACTTGAGGATATGACGTCGGTCATGCGCATTTGTACCCTGACGTCCTGATGTCAGTCTTAAGCGCCTTGACCGACGTCAGCCTAATACTTTGATATTCGGGCCGACCGAGGACAGCGGACTACCCAAGTGTAAGGACTGCAGCAATGTGGATCTTCGAACATCTACATTTATGGTAGGTACAAAACTGTACTTTTTCTTCATGTTTTTACCACCTTTCTTAGATTTTAGCTTACAATATGTTTATGATAGTATTGATTTTCTTGATGCTACTGTACATAAGGGCATGTTAGAACAGTTGCGTACAAGTATTTACAAGAAGCCATGTAAGAGGAATGACTTGTTGCACAAGACTAGTATGCATCCTCGGCATGTGCTGAATGTACTGAAGGGTCAAGTTATTAGGGTCATGAGGTTGCATGATAGTGAAAAGATGTTAGTAAAAGCATTAGATTCACTTAGCCAGTGGATATTCATTAACTGAAATTGATGCTACTGTTGAAACTGTGAGTCGCACTAGACAATCTGTAGCGAGGCCCTATTTTTCAGATATGAATAATGTAGCTTAGTGTACTATCACTTAATGAGATACAGTACCTGGCGTTTCTATGACATATTCGAGTGATATAAATCTTGTATGTGGTGTCATAAGGAGGAATTGGCCCATCATTTTATGACCAGTCATGAACTTAAGGGTATACTAGATTCCTTACTTGTTTGTTTTTAAAAATAATGGGACCCTGAAACAAAATCTTTGTTATAAACAATTAGTTAATGAGGACAGGTTTAGATCAGAGCGTTTGGATACCTTCCCTTGTCGTATGTGTAAGGCTTGTAATAGTATTTTGCAGTACACTGTCCATTGTACATCCTAGATCAGGCAAGCCTATTTATTTTAACTTTTATGCAGACTGTAAGTCTAGCAATTTAGTTTATTTAGCACAGTGTAGGAAATGTGCAGGTTTCTATGTAAGTAAAACGAATCATACCCTTAAAGAGAAAAGCTTAGAACACTATAATGCTATCAAAAATCAGAAGCCTAAGAAATCATTGTTTAAACACATTTTAGATATGGGTTCCGGTTTTAAGCCTGTCCAAAATTGACATTGGGGAGGGTGATAGCAGTAACAGAACTAAATATACTGAGTTGCGATGGATCATTGATTTTAAGGCTAATTCTGCTCCTGGCCTTAATGACCATGTCTCTTTAAAACCAGTCCTTAGAAGCAGACCTTTGTTTCATTAGTTTTTTTTTTTTTTTTTTTTTTATTGGTTCTGATTTAATTATTGTGACCTGATTTTTTTTTTCTTTTAAATACTGCTGATTGTATATGCTGTTTGTCTGTGGTCTGAAGAAGCGGGTGAACCGTGAAAGCTAGGGTTGCCACCTTTCTACTGTGCCTTTTCCTGACAAACAAGCCCCGCCCCCATGCACAATCAAGCCACACCCATTCCCTTTAATAGTCACACCCCTTTACTCTAGCACCCTTCAGCACAAGCATCCAATACAAATCATGTAGTCATTATATATTCACTGTAACATCAAACAAACTAAGCCTTGGTATAGACGGTATACCCTAGAAAACACAGATAAAGGTAAACAGTGATGACAAGCTATACAAAAAGCTACATTTAAGCCTCACTATAATTTGAAGACTGTACACCCTAGACATAGACACCCTAGGAAGAAGCACAGGTCAAGGTAAACATCAGTGATGACAGACTCGAAAAGACAGTTCTACAGTCCAAGCATCTTATACAAATCATGTAGTCATTATATATTCACTGTAACCAAGTCCAAAACCAGATGAAAGACTAAAAACATTGCAGTAAAAACAGCCTTGGTATAGAAAATGCAGATCAAGGTAAACATAACAGTGATGACAAACTAGAGAAATGATAGTTCTACAATCATAGCAAGAACCCTATATAACTCCGTCAGTATACATTCATTATCAAAGTGCACCCAAATGAAAAATAATAAACCAAAGTGCACCCACATGAAAAATAATAAACCAAAGTGCACCCACATGAAAGATAATAAACCAAAGTGCACCCACATGAAAAATAATAAACCAAAGTGCACCCACATGAAAAGTAATAAATCAAAGTGCACCCACATGAAAAGTAATAAATCAAAGTGCACCCACATGAAAAATAATAAATCAAAGTGCACCCACATGAAAAATAATAAATCAGTGCACCCACATGAAAAATAATAAATCAAAGTGCACCCACATGAAAAATAGTTACACTAACTGCAGTTAAAAACAGCCAAACAACCCCTTCCTATATATCTCTGCAGACAGTATCCTAGAAACTACAGATAAAAGAATAAGGTAGATGTGGTGATTACAAACTAGAGATTGTTCTAGTTAATAATCACCACAACATGTTGAACATCTACTTACAGTTACACACACATCTTATCACCATCAATGAATGAGATAGTGCCAGCACAGCTAGTGAATATAAATTTAATATTTAAAAAATTCATTAGTAGCTGTGCTGGCAGTATTTCATTCCCCTTGTCACTAATCTTTGAAAATCTACCTTAATTCCAAAGAATTCATCCATTAAAAAAATTCCACTTACCTCCAGAAAAAGCAGCAGCAGGGCTCCTTAAACAAGCTCTCAGCCAGAGCAAAACAGGCAGCTAACAAAGGGCCAGCAAGCAGCAGGCAGGCAGGGGAACACAACACCACCCAGTCAGCCAGTCCACAGCACTACTCCAGGGCAAGACTCCAGCAAGCAAGGCAAGCAGCAGGGCTAGGGCAATCCTTCCTCCAGGCTCCAGGCAGCAACAGCAAAAGAAACCAGCATGGCTAGGGCAATCCTTCCTCCAAGCTCCAGGCAGCAACAGCAAAAGAAACCAGCACGGCTAGGGCAATCCTTCCTCCAAGCTCCAGGCAGCAACAGCAAAAGAAACCAGCATGGCTAGGGCAATCCTTCCTCCAGGCTCCAAGCAGCAACAGCAAAAGAAACTAGCACACAAGGACACAGCCATACCAGGCAATCCACCGAAGATGTCCCGAACTAGCAAACAGCCGAACCAGCAAGAAATTTCAGACCTTTTAGAGTAGAGACAGTAAAAGGTAAAGTATAGCTGGAGCACCGCTTTTTATCCCCTAATTTTCGGCTTTGGGATTTGACTCGCAAATCTAAGTGTTGATTGGCTGCTTGCTGCATGAGCCTCTTCTGCAGCAAGCAGCCAATCAACCGAGAGTCCTAGACGGCAATGTCATTTTTTTTTTTTTTGGTCGTACAGACGCACTAACGTCGTACGACTTATTATTATTTCTGGACTCCCAGAACGAGAACCGGAGTGCCCTATTGATTTCCGGACACTCCGGAAAAAAAACGGAGGGGTGGCAACGCTAGTGAAAGCGCTTACCATCTTTCTTAATAAATTTTGTTTTTGTAGCTGTTTCAGTTGCCTCAGCCTATTTTGGATATTGTTTTACTATATATTTTTCTTTTTTTGTGCCCTTGGTCCACAGCTCAACATGTTTTATTTCTTGATTTCAAGTTATGACTGACAAGTCAGCGGGTTTTAAGAGGTTCTCCTCTTGTGGGTGGAAGATGCCCATGTCCAACTCGCTTGAGGAGTACCTTTATTGTTTGGGCACCGACCACCTGGTTGTTGAATGTGACATTTGTGCTGTGTTCTACCCCAGGACCTTGGTAGAGCGCCGCAATAAATTATTTTTGAAAGGCTTGGTTCTGGGGGGGGGGTTGACCCAGTCTCCGACCAAGTTGGGTCCATCTGACCAAAAGTGAAAGGCTCCATGTGTTCCACGGTCCTCTTCTGCTAAGAAACCTAGGCTGTCAGATCCTGGCTCCTCTGGTCCGACTCCAGCCTCTGCTGTGTTGGATCCGATAACCTCAAATCCAGGGTCCTGTGAATCTACTCCCATATTCAAGGCCTCCATGTTGAAGCCTTCAAATCCGAGGTCACGGGAGTCTACTCACGGGTCCAAGGCCTCCGGATCGAGACGTTTGGATCTGACCAAGACTAGACCTACTGGATCCGACCACCTAACATCTGAGCCACTCAGGTTCTAAATTCTGGGATCCTCAGTTGTCCACAGATCCAAGGCAGACAGATCTGGGACCTGTGTCGAATCCCACCATCTTAATTGGGGATTCTCCATTGGGTTCTGGCCTGGGGCAGCCCTTTGCTGTTATCAGACACAGAAGTCGATTTTTTGAGAGGCATCAGAAGTCCTCAGGGGTCCAGGCATGCATCCCCACCTAGATCTTGGACAGGATGATGAGGTCCTTCCTTAAGGCTCAGATTGAGTTGGGCCTTCTTGCGTCTCCTCCCCATCCGGCTAGGGGTCCTTCCCCTTGCTCCTGTGCTTCAATCTCATCTGACCAAGATGGTTTCAGACTTCCAGGCCCTAGGGGGTGATGAGGAGGTGACGGGGATTCTTAGAGCCCACTTTGTCTCTACCCTATCCGAGTCCCTGACCAGTTCTTATCTTCCTCCTTCAGAGCATATGGGGTTCCGGGCTTGACCAGTCACTCAGGAGTCCCTGGAGGAGGGTTCCAGTCCAGTCTTTTCAGACTGGTCTCTGCCTGTCTGTGCTTCGGGTCTTGACAGTTCCAGGCCAGTATTATCCGGGGGTCTTGAGGACGTTGCATGCTCCATTCCCTCTTCTCAGGTGATCTTGCCCACCAGGAATGGGAAGGGGGCATCATCCAACCCTTCGGCCTTCCAGGTAATAGAGAGGACCTTCTCCTTCTCTAGATCATAGGAAGTTACTAGGCTATTGGCCCTGAGGCTCTTACAAGCCTAGTCAAGAATTTAGCCCATGTTCCAACAAGTCAGTACCCTATGCTACTGTCCGGCAAGGGACATAAGTGGAATCCCAGGGGTGTATTTTCTGTTCCCCATCCAGTTATCGAGGTTGTGCTCAAAAAGGTATAATGAGGTACTCTGCTTTATGTGGAGAGGGAGTCTATTCCCACAGAAGGAGTAGTCTCTGGAACACAAGTCTGTCCCTCTAACAAGTCCTAGTGATGTCACAGACCAGTTTTAGGACTCACGTGTGGGTTACTCGAGTGGAGTTTGACTTGTGGGCATGCAGCAGTCCCATCAGGGCGGGGTCTGAGATTGCTTTGTATGCCAGACAGAGGTCACCTCTGAGGAGTCTGTAGGAGACTGAGTAGAGGGACAGGGCTTTTAGCCTATCTGTGTAGAGTAGAAGTTTGAGGCCGTGGATTCTCTGGGTGAGGAATCTCTGTGGTTTCTTCAGCTGCTGCATGTGCTTTGTGAGGTACATGCCGAAAGGGGCATTGTATTCAATAATCGGTCTTATAAGGGAAGAATCTAGGGATTTTATGACCACCTAGTCCCTGGATGAGATACCCTTACTAATGAGGTGGGCCATGTAGAAAGCTTTTTGTGCAACGGAGGCAGTATGGTGGTCAAAAGTCAGTTTGCTATCAACCTAGGTTCCCAAGTCCCTCACAACTGAGCTGCCTCCCCTATTATCCAGGGTCCTTCTCAGGCCCCAGACAGAGGACTTTTCTCATCCTGTTCCTGGTCAGCCCTCTCAAACCAGCCTTCAGGTGTGAGTTACCCCACTTGGGGTTCTCCACTCTTCAGAGTCCTCTTCTGAGCCTCCCTCAGAGGAGGTGCCTCAGAAGAGATTGTGCAAGAGGAGGCACCTAGACTCTCCGATAGTCTGTCAGTGAGGATACAGACTTTGATGAAGAAGACAGGTCACCCAGATCTTCGCCTGAAGATGTCTCCTTCAGGGGAATCCTGGAGCTCCTCAAATTGAAGGACGGGTGGTCTCCCCAACCACCATCCCCTGAGGAGTCTGTATTCCTGAAGGCATTTGAGATGGGGTCATCTACCACCTGGTCCCCCCCCCCCCCCGCGGACGAACTGGTAGATCTTATCACTAGCAGGGTATGGAAGGAGCCACTGCCAAGATGAGCAGACAGATTTCTAAGCCCTCTCACAGATAAACAATTCTGGTTGAAAGGGGTCCCAGTCAATGCTGTAGTGGTAGCTGCCACCAGTAGAAAGGAGTTGGCAAAGCAGAGTCCATCTGTTCATCCCCCCAGCAGAGAATTTCGGCCGATCGACAGACATGGAAAGCGAGTTTTCACCTCAGCTACCTTTGGTCTGAGGGCACTTATTTAATTGACACACTTCACCCGCATCAGAGGGATTTGGTCAAGGAACTCACCACTTCCCTTTCTGAGTTGCCTGCCGAGGACTTGAACAATGCGTCTCCCAAGCTGTCCACTCTTACATCCCTAGCTAATTCCTTGATGAGGTTGATTTCCAATGCTTTGGAATGTGACTGCCGAGCGTCCGGCATTGGTATTCGGCATTTCATCTGGTTGCGCTTCTGCGGGTTTGCAAGTCCTTTAAAGCGTCCTTCACCAATGCCCCCTTTCATGGATCAACTCCCTTTTGTCCATCAGTCAAAGACGCACTTACCCGCAGGAGCAGGAAGGGAAGACATTGTCTGCTTTGGGAATCAAGTTTTCTACCCTCAGCAGTCCTTTTTTAAGACACAACAAGGGTCTAGGAAATTATGGTTCCAGAAGTTGCAGTCTTCCTTTCAAGATGCTCAGGACGAACCCTGTTCTAGAGGTCAGGGGAGAGGTTTCAGTGGCAAATGCCACCCTAAATGCAGTGGGGGTCTGCAAAATCAAGGCTCCAGGGAACCCTTCTCTGAGAAGCCCTTCCAGTGCTCCTGATGCACTGACAGACTGTCCAGCGATGGAGTCAGTCAGGGGACATTTGTCACTACACCCTTTGACTTGGGCAAACATTACAAGGGATTGGTGGGTGCTAAGAATTATTTCCAGGGGCTGTTTCATTCCCCTTTCCCACCCCTCCCCCACCAATCAGGACCTTCTCCCGGAAGCACCAGCCCATCAGAGGGAGTTCACTCAGCAAGAAATGCTCAAGCTTCTTCAGAAGAGAGCCATCCAAGAGGTGCCCCTAGGACAACAAGGATATGGAACGCACTCTCACTTCTTTTGGTGCTGAAGAAGATGGGGGACCTACATCCAGTTCTGGACTTAAGCAAGTTAACCCTCTCTGAAAAGAAGTCCAAGTTCCGGATGGTCACTGTTCAGTCCATTGTGCCTCTTCTGCATAAGGACGACTGGATGTGCTCTGTGGATCTCCAGGATGCGTACTATCACATAAAAATAGACAGGTACTCCAGGAAACATCTCCACTTTTGCGTGGGGTCGATCATTACCAATTCAGGACCCTGCCCTTTGGACTCACCACAGCCTTCGTGTGTTAACCAAGTGCATGGCAGTGGTGGCAACTCACCTGAGACTGCAGGAATTCCAGGTGTTTACTTACCTCAACGATTGGCTACTCACAGCTCCACCAAGATTGATTGGTCACAGCCACTCATTATGGTCTTCACCTGCTCAACTAGCTAGGAATTACCGTGAATCTACCCAAGTTGAATCTGATTCCATCCCAAAACTTAGGTTTTATTGGCATCCAGCTAGACACTGTGCCAGAGATTGCAGCCTTACCTCTCAGGCATGTACAGCTAATCAGATCTCATGTTCATTGCCTCCTTGATCTGTCTCGTCCTCAGGTCCACCTCTTTCTCAGGACCATAGGGTCCATGGCAGTGGTATCTGTTGCCATTTGCCAGGTTTTCCATGAGGGTTCTACAGTGGACTTTAACAGTCCAGTGGTCTTCTCTGTCTCATCCGATGACAGCTTCCATCTGCCTCACTCAGGCTTCATGCGGGCTTCGTCTCCTTTGGTGGATTTGGTCTCACGATCTCCTTGTGGGCAGTCCCCTTTCTCTTCCTCCCCCCAGTGCCACGATGACTACGCTTCCCTGCTGGGGTTGGGGAGAGGTATTGTCAGGGAAAGTTGATCCAAGGTACAGGGTCTCCTGCAGAGACCAAACTGCACATAAACGTACTGGAGATGAGAGCAGTTCTCACATTGGAAGCCTTTTAAGATTGCCTTCCTCAGGGTACCATTGCAGTGCACACGGACAACATGACGGTTGTGTGGTACATCAACAAACAAGGGGGCATACTTTCTTATTTGCTTTGATGCAAGGCCATAAGAGTGTGAAAATAAGCAATGTCCTTGGGGCGCTTTCTCCTTGCAATGCACATTCCCAGGGAGAACAATGTGCTAGCAGACAAACTCAGCAGAGCTATCTTGAGTCCTCACGAGTGGTTCCTGAATTTCTCAGTGGTGAGAGATCTTCCTTTGCTGGGGTTGACTGAGCTGTGATCTTTTTGCTTCCCCTCTCATTCACAAATGCAGCCAGTACTTCACCCTGATCCCCCCAGCGGGGGACTTCCCCAAGGATGCTCTGGTTTACTGTTGGCCTTCAGGTCTCCTTTATGCTTACCCTCCTATACCTCTCATTCCCAGAGTGCTTCAGAAAGCTCGATGCCTCAAAGCTCCCTTGATCCTCATTGCCCCCTTCTGGCCTCGGCAAGTGTGGTTTCCCCCTCCTAAGGTCTCCTCTGAAGTACCCCTCTTTGTTCATAGGTTCATACTAGGCTATCGGCCCTAGTGCCTCTACAAGCCTAGCCATAACAATTCCCTGGATATTTCTTCCCACAATATTTACTTCCCTGGATCCCTGTCTAGCAGGGCGACTGACGTGATCCCATCCACAAATTCACCAAAAATAGCATAAAGTCACTCTCCTGAGGCAGAGGTGTCAAAACCTCCTAAAAAAGAAGCAAAGAAGAGGGAGCCACTCTGTCCCAGTGTCTCCTCAGTCTCATGAACCAAAATTGTCCAAAGGCCAGGTTTCCATGGAACCGAAGCCTAAACAATTGAAACTGGCACCAACAACTGTCTCGGCACCAGAGTCTACAACCCCTTCCACGGTGCCATCTATTTCCATGGAACCGACTAAAGTTGCCATGGTACCGACCCATTCCACAGTACCTCAGACCCACTTGGCACCAGTAATAGTTCCCCCTGTAAAAGTGGTCACTTCCACTCCAACACAAGTTTTTAATATGGTGCCAATGGTCGAACCCCTACCCAGGACTCAGTATTCCCTGTCCATTGACCCCATTGCTGGTCAGCAGCTCCGTCCCTTTATTAATCACCCAGAATATCCCTTGGGGATGTGTATTCATTCTACCAGGAGCCTTTAGGAGCTTGATGCATTTAGACTGGTGGATCATCTCTTGGCAGCCAGAGGTATTCCAACCCCATCTAGGACCTCCCTCCCACCCGGGGCCGAGGTTTTTCTCCATTTATCTTCCTCCTTTGAGCTCTCCCCACAGGATTTGGAGCCCTCGATGCAGATGCCTCTCCTTGTGCCAACTTCTTTGGTACCGTGGAGCCAGAGGCTACTCTGTGGACCTTAGCTCAGTCAGAGCTGACCCACCCACAACACCGTGACTTGGCCGCCTTCTCCAGAATCCTTGGCTGCTGTCTCTAGAATCCCTAGTACAGCAACGATTGTTTCCATGGCGCCGTCTATGGTTCCAGTTGCTTTGACAGTTCTGAGTCCTCTCGCAGCTCCTTCTCTGGGGGCGGGCTTGTTGAAGCAAGATGTGACCCCGGTTCCGAGGTTGTCTTTCTCTGTTCTGAGCTCCCATCCCTCTTCAGGTGGGTTTAACTTTCAGATTATGAAGAGAGCGATTGCCTCAGCAGGCTCATAGTTGGCTCCCTCGATGTCGGAAATTGATGTATGCGTTTCCTCTGGTTCGCAGCTGTTACAGTCTACTACATTGGGGCAGCGGGCACTGAAGCAGCAAGACACCCTACTGCATGATACCCTCTCTTCAGAGTCCTCTTCAGACCCTCCCCCCTGATGAGCTACCGCATAAGAGATTGTGCAAGAGGAAGTACGTTGATTCTCCGGAAGAATCTCTCACTGAGGATACAGACTTTGATGAAGGGGAAGGATCCCCATGGTCTCCCCCTGAAGATTTCTCCCTTGGAGACATCCTAGAAATCTTAAAGCAGAGGGGTGACTGGAAGCCCACCAACCTCCGAGGAATCTGTCTATTTGCAGGATTTGTGCCCAACCTTCTAATTCGTGGGTGACCCTGCCTGCAGATGAGTTAGTCAAGCTCACCGTGCAGCGTGCTTGGAAGGCCACTGACACTGCAGAGCCAATCCCCCGGAGACCCGACAAAATACCCCCCTCAAGGATCAACCCCACTGGTCCAAGGGTTTTTAGCGGTAGATGCTATGGTGGTGGTGGCGGCAGTGGAGAGACCTACTGTCCATCCCCCGAACTGAGAGTGTTGGACAGGTTAGGGAAGTGGGTTTATGCTTCAACGACCTTTGCTATTCGGTCGTTGAATTATCTGGCACATTTTACCCATCTTCAAAGAGACCTGATCTCTGAACTCTCAAGAACTGTAGCAGGAGGCAGTGTCTAATGAGGTACATGACAAGGTTACCTCCCAGCTTGCGACCCTAGAATCTATCTCTAACTCCTCTATGCAGTTTGTTGTACATACAGCTAAAGGGGTCGCCAGAGCAGCGGGTGCAGGTGTTGTCATGAGATGTCATGCATGGATGCGCTTGTGTGACTTTGCGGACACTTTCTAGTCTTATTTTGTCAATGCTGCCATTGACGCTTCCTCGTTGTTTGGCCCAGAATTTAGACACATTAACCAGGTGTGAAAAGGATGGAAAGACTTTTGTGACACACGTGGCAAGTTTTCTCCCTGAGGCAGAGGGGGAAGTCATCAGGAAGATGCCCCTACCGTGGCAGGTATTGAAGTGAATACTTAACACTGGCATTTGCCAAGTTATCTGTTAACATGGGAAGAATTTAAGAAATAGGTAGTGGAAATGATTTGAGAGTTTTTAGGGAAGCCAGAAAATATTTTCAGAAGGGATAGCTAGCAGGGCAGCTAGCAAGGAGGACAAAATGAAAGCAGAGTTTAAAAACATGATAGAAATAAGAGAGAAAAATATGGGAAGAGTAATAAGAAATATTTAGAGGGATTGACAAAAGTTTGTAATCCATAATATGGGGTGTGTCACAGACCAAGAAAAGGAGCGACTGCAGAATGCTAAATGCAATATAAGGGAGCATTTGGATGATATGTATGAGTTTAGGAGCATTTCTGAAAACAAATATTTTCTGATAAAATCTCTAGAGCACAAAAACTTTGAGCAGAATGACTAGGACAACAGAAAGAAGAAAAAAGTTGTCACCAAATGTAAGGGGCTTACTGCAGGAAAAATAAGAGATTATGTAGAAGCATTAGGGAATTTGTGGAACTTTTATGAAAACTTATATAAAGCAGAGAAATGTAGAAACTAAGAAAAAACACAAATGGGAAGATTTATGGAATATTTAATTATTCCAAGGTTAGAGGAACATGAAACTCCACAATTAGCAACTTAGAAAGAGATTATGTAAAAACAATAATGCATATTCAGTCTGTAGGGACATCCCAAGGAATGTATAGCATCCCTGTGGAAGTTGGGAGGGAAGACAATAACACAGATGTGGAAGGTTTAGCAGTCTTTTAAAGGGGGGGGGGGGTTGAAGTATCAGCATCTAGGAAGAAAGCTGTGGTGGATGTATTATTTTAATATAGGCTCATTTCAATTTTAAACCATGATTATATAGTGTTTGTCTATCCTAGTTAAAAGAATGGCAAAGTTGCTGGAATTGGCAGATATAGAGCAAGTGACCTTTGTGGAAGAAAAGCAACATCTGACAACATTAATAGAGCAGTAATGCTCCAAAGGAAGAAGAATGTAAGAAAGCACCGCTAGTGTTGTGGGGTCTTAATGAGGTGAAAGCTTTTGATAGTCAGCTAGGACTCTGTGAATTGGGCAATGGTAGCATTTGCATTCCCTAATAGAATAATATGGCTAATTAGGAGGATGTATGAAGGGGTGGGGGCAAAAATTAAGAAGGAAAAGTTAAGTTGCTCTCTGAAAAGCTGCATTTGAACAAAGGAACCAGTCAGGAGTGTCTACTTTCCCCCTTTGTTGTTTGCTTTGTATTTAGAGCCACTGGCAAAGAAAAAAGGGACTCTCAGATTCAAAGATATAAGTGGTATGATGATCAAAAATGTTTAGCTTTATTTGCAGATGATGGCATTTTGATAATCCAGGAAAGGGTATGTTGCTGTAATGGGGCATTTTGAGACAGTTCCAAGTCTTTTTAGGGATGTAAAATCAATGAAAATAAAACAATAGCCTATATCATCAAAATATATATCCAGACATATATACTGGTTCATCAGTACCCATATTTATGAGGACATGATAAGATGAAGTACTTATATGGACTAAAAGAGTTCTGTTATGGCAGCTAAGGATATGTGGGAAGAGGCTAAACAAAAGATAATACAAATATTGCTCAACTGGAAGCTCTTGAATTTGGATAGTAAGATACAAGCAGTGAAAATGTTTAGTCATTTTAGTTTTATATACAGATCAGGTGTGTTTTTGTGAACTAGAGAAGATGTTGATAATAGAGTTGAAGGAATTTGTTTGAATGGGGAAGAGGGCAAGAGTTAAGTTAGATGATTTGATTCTCCCCTTAGAAGAACATGGATTAGGATTACTTGATATGAAGGCATACTTTAGAGATAGTTAAGGCTGATGTACATAACACAATCAAAGTGGAAAGGGATGATGATAAGACTGGGAGAGAATTCAAGAAGTGATTAGAGTATGGGAGTTTGGATGCAAGTCTTTAAAATGAACCTCAATACTGAGCATTCTTTTTATAAAGCAGAAAGTATTCCAAGAACTAAGCCGACACAGGAATGTAAAAGGGAAATTTTGCCAGTAAAAATGTCTGCTAAGTAGGGGTTTAGAAAATGGATAACAGGGCTTGAATTTACTAGAAGAAATTAGCAGAGAAAGCAAAAAACAGTTCTTGGAGCTAATAACTACAGGGTGAATGGTAACTGAGTGGGATGGGACTAAGCAGAAGTTTGGACTGCAGGTTCGAGGCTGTTTTTTCTACCAGGGATTGATATAAAAGTATAGGCAAAGAGAAAGGGACAGGGAGTGCTAAGTGGAAGACCAGCTCCGGTAGATTTTTTAGCCGAGGCTAGAACAGACGCTGCTTTTAAAAAAGTGATAATTATTGGGGCATATAAAATATTGCATGATAACTATAAGAATCAATTGAGAAGAGAGAATGGAAAGGCAGTTTGTAAAGGAAAATGGAGCAAAGTCTGTATGCCTCATAACTCCAATAGGTTTAGAATTTTTGCTTAAAAGTGTTTCATAGGTGTTTGTATACCTCGAGTAGACTTCATTGAATTTTTCCATGGGTAGATAACAAGTGCTTGATGTGTGACCGGAAAGAGAGAGGTATTTGGGAATATATTTTTGGGGGATGTAACAAGTTGGGAGACAAAAAAAAAAGAATCCTTCAGTACTTTGTTAGAAATACTGGGGTAGAAAGACTTTGTAACTAAGGAAGTTGTTCTTTTGAGTGTGGACATAGCACGGCAGTTACCTAGGCATAGTAAGGCCTTAGTAAATTTAATGCTTTTGCTGCTAAAAAGCGGTTGATAAAAATTGGAAATCAGAATCTAAAACTGGAGATGAAATCTTTAGAAAAAAAGGAAAAGAGCAAGTTACATGTCAACAAACTGACTTTGTGAGGACAATATTTGCAGAATAATTTTCTGGTAGGAGCAGTGAAATTTAAGGGAAGGCAGGAATTAAGCAATTTATGTAATGTTGGAGTGAATGATTGTTAAAAGCAAAACCTATGTATATTGCATGAAAAAAGTTACTGTGGTTTATTTTCCCTTATTATTGTATGTCTGTCTATGCCACTGTCTAAAATAGGATTTAATAAAGGTGTCTAAAGAATGTTGACTGTACAAAAGTTCAACTATCAGTGGCCCTTTATCTTTCTGTCCTGTTTAAACCAGGTTTATTTTGTTTTGATTAAAGTTATGCAGCTGTACTCCCCCATGACCTACTGGTTTCTTCACAAATGCCCATGAAGCAGTTTCCAAAAGGAGTCCTGATTTTGTGCCACTTAGGAAAGAGCAAACTCACCCCCCCAGAACCCAAACTTTGTATTAGAAAGCTTTGTTGTGGAGGCATTTGAGCCAGCAGCCTTGGCCACCGTCAATATGCTTACATGGAAGTTAAGAAAAGCTCCTAAATGGAAAACCCCAGGCCCATATACACTACCTAACTTCTGGCAAAGCGTATTAACATCTTTACATGAAGATTTTGCCTTGCGCAAGAACTATTTATATGCGCACTCAGAACAGACACCAACCTGGTTAACAACAGAAGAAACAGTACTCATACTTAAGAGAAAACCTGCAAACTGCCCTAAAAACTATAGACCAATAACTTGCCTTCCTATGACTTACAAACTGTACACTGGAATTGATGCCTACAGAGTTCATAGTCATTTAGAAGAAAACTCAGTAAAAGTTGTATGGAACAAAGGGTCATTTGTTGCCAGTCATAATGGAGATTTGTAAAAAGGGGAAGAATCTAAGTATGGCATAGATAGACTATAAAAAGCATTTGACAGTATCCCACATTCATGGATAAAATAGTGCTTACACATGTATAAGATACACCCTACACTGATTGATTAAATTACAGCAACCATGAAACAGTGGCAGACCACTTTGCAGTTAAGCCATGATAAAGGACAAATTATTATTCCAGGGATAACAATTCAAAGGGGGATACTCCAGGGTGACTGTTTGTCACTGCTGCTCTTTTGTCTTGCCCTTAACCCATTAATCTGTCTATTTAACACATTAGGTCATGGCTACAATTTGGTTCCTAGAAAACAACAATGTGTAAAGACTTATCATTTTTTTTTTTTTTGTGGATGATTTAAAAGTGTATAGTTCATCAGATGAGGAACTGAAAGCACAACTGCAAGTGGTCAAACTTTTTCAGATGATATAAGAGTTTCATTTGGGTTTGATAAATGTGCAAAATCAACCTTTACAGCAGGAAAGCTGCAGCACCAAGAAAACATCAGATTGGGATAGGAATGTGATATTAAAGAACCTGAGAAAGAGGGAGTGTAGAGATATTTGGGAACTGATGTAGGATCGACAATAAAACATGAACCAATGTGAATATTTTAAAAGACTAAAAATTAATACTGACCTCTAGGAACAAAGTCCAAGCTGTTAACCAATTTGCTCTTCCTGTCCCAACTTATTTTTGAAGTGACTGACTGGCCCCAAAAGGTGTTGGATCTGTTGGACAGGAAAACAAGAAGGATGCTTCATCCTTATATGATTTATAAAAGTCACTGTACACCAAGACTTATATATTCCCCGTTCTGAAGGAGATATTGGCCTACTCAAAACCGATTACATATATAGAGCTGCATGTATATCTGCTGACCTCACAAGACCCAATTGTAGTGAAAGCTTTAAAACATGAGAAGAATAAGTTGGGAGGGTGGCCTAGTGGTTAAGGTGTTTACCTTACAAAGACAAGGTGCAGGGTTTGAGCCTCACAAGGGATAACTGGCTAGGCTTACAATGGCTTGCAAGGGCAGTTAGCCTAGTACTAACCTATGAACCTATGACTTCCCTGCTTAGTTTAGCAGACGTATATTGATGTCAAGCAGGAATGGAAATTAAACCAGACGTAGATAAAAAAATCAAGCAGCAAATGAATATACCAAAAAACAAAAGAAAAAATATAAGGTGGAGGGTCAGATGAGAAGGCGAGAAATGTGAGTAATGCATAAATATAATTGCAGGTATAGACAACCTCTTGTTGATCAGGATCAAATGTAGGAATGGTTAAGGAGAGGTGAATTTAAACCAAAAGATGAAAGGTTAATATTGGCAGCCCAAGATAGTGGAGTATGTATACGTTGGTTTAAAAAGTCCATTGAACATGTGGAAGAAACAGACAAATGTAGGTTTTGTAAAACAGAATTGGAAACTGTTGCAGGTTGTTATATACTAATGGCAGAAGGACTGTATCCTGAAAGGCATAATAATGTGCAAGACTGTTGCAGTGAGGATTGTGCAAACATTATAATATTGAAGTAGCTGAAAAACGTTGGAAACATGAGCCACAAAGCATTATAGAAAATGATGAAGTTTATACCACATGAGAGCACCCATTACCAATAGTTCAAATAAAACAGATGCGAAAAAAAAAACAGATATAGTAGTCCATGAAAGGAAGACAAAAATAGCATTGATCATTGAAATTGCTACACCCAGTGACTGCAGTGTCTTACTTAGAGAGACACAAAGTCATAAAATGCCAGGATTTTCAGACAGAAGCAAGGGCTTTGTGAAAGAAGGATACTCAGACAGTTCCAATAGTAGTCTTATAAAAAAGAATTAAAAGTTGAATTAAGATATGTTGGCCTTCTGTTCATATGCTGCTGTATCCATAACATGAGGGAGTCTACCTCTGGTTGACTCGTACGTCTGGCTATATTACAAAAGATAAATGCTACTGCTAAGGTGATGGCCCACATCACTCAGCAAACCGGCAAAAAGTGGACGTCAGCAAGCACCTACCCCAGAACTTTTCTGCCAGCTCTGGTCATCGCTCGGATGGAATATTGACTTGATGCTGTCAGCATTGTTAAGTACCCCCATAGGGGGTTTTGTTACTTTTTACTACTGTGTTGTGAGTTAATGTCAGGTATATCTGGTAGAAAAGGCAAGTGTCTGTGTGGAAGGCAGATTCCACATAGACTCACACGAGCTCTGCCTATTCAGTCTAGGCTAAGACCACGACTATACCATTTGTGAGATCTGTCAGGCATTTGTTCCTAAAGCTCTTAGGAGCCGTCTAGCCACTCTAAAACTGTTTCTAGAGTATCAGCGTATCGTGTTGTAGCTGAAGACATGGACCCAACGTCTGGGACTTTGGTGGAGCTGCCCATGGAAAAAGGCCAAAAAGTGTAGGCCTGATCCTACTACTGCGCCGTCTATTTTGATCATACCTCTAGAAGCCAGTGAAGGCCTGGAGTCTGAGTCAGAATCCGCGGACTTTCCACTGATGGGTACCCAGGGGAAGCCATTAAGGAGGCTGCCAGCACTTCCCAGAGGGAGTCGTGGGCATCTGACTCAGGCGCCGGGGGAAACCAAGGCTCATCTCCGTGGACCTGCGTAGGGTTTCCCAAATCATTGTTCGAGAAGACGTTGTCTTGGACATTGTCGAAAGTCTCCAGACATCCCCCCTCCTCCTTTTAATCAAATCTCAAGCACTTGTGTCGGACACTCCCAAAAAGAAGCAGCAGAAAACAAAACATACTGCTCCTTCTCAGCCAACCGTACCTTCGGACCAAACCCCTGACTGTCAGGCCTTTACCCAAGGCCTACTTAATGCCTTCTTAGCCTTACGCCAGCCCTCAACTCCTGCCGAGGCCCCTTCAGTTTCCACTCCAAAGAATAAAGTGTTACCTGATATTTCCTCTGAGGAAGAGGATTCTTTAGGGGATGAATCCCTCACTTATACCCCCCAAATTGCTTCTTCTCTGGGGTATGCTTCCCTAGAGGTGGAGTCAAATGGAACTGATTCCCCTGGGGAAGACATTACATTTGGAGAGACAATAGTTCAAATGAAAGACGCACTTAAATGGGACTGCAGTCAGGTTACTGAGATCCAAAGGCGGTATTATGGCCTCTTATAAATGGAGTCCCCAAACCCGTCTGCGGTTCCTCCTGTACATCCAGCATTTTTTGATGCCTTCCTGGCTGCTTCAAATGCTCCTGATTCCCAACCGCCTGCACCCAAGCATCCAGACAGATTTTATAAAGTCTCTGAAGATGCCAAATTCCTCTTCAAGGCCCCTTCTGCAGATCCATCAATTGTTTCCGTGGCTGCAGACAAAACATCTGAGCTTCTTCCCTCCACTTCCTTACTCCCTCCGGATAAGGAAAGTTAAATAATGGAAAGATTGAGCAAAAATGTCTATACCTCTGCCACCTTAGCTGTGAGAGCCATAAACTATCAAACTTATATGGCCAAATATTCCTTGGCCCTCCTCATGAATCCCATTAAGCAATTGGGTGACCTACCTGATTCCCTCAATAAAGCCAAGATCTCTAGCCTGCTAAATTCCTGGAGTCAAGTTTCTAGACACTCTATAAAGTGTAGTTTTGATGCAGTGGAAGCTTCAGCAAGGTCTCTGGCCTCAGGCCGTGTCATCAGGAGATACCCCTGGCATAGGCTACACACTTTACCAGACTACATAAAATCTAAACTGAAGGATGCACCCTTGGATAACAAAGCTTTGTTTGGTTCAGCTGCTGAACTCTTTAAGCCCCTTCAGGAGAAAGCCAAGGAACTTCAGGACCTAAGGCACAAATATATGTCCACAGTTCCTCGATTCCAGAGGAATTACCCAGCAAGAACAACCTTTGTGAGAAGGCATTCTAGACATATGTCCTCCAAAGGGAGAAAAGATTCCAGGAAGCAGACCCCTTCCAGGTCTTCTCCCGTTACTCCAGCTCAAAAACGGCCTTTTCAGCCCAAACATGGTAGTCTGTGACTACCACACCCAAAGTCCAGCTACTGCTCTCTCCCTGTGTATTTCCCTGCCCTTCCCTGCTTGGAAACAGATTACCCAGGACTGTTGGTCCTCTCAATCATACAACAGGGTTATTTCATGGTGTGGGAATCCATACCAACCTTAAAAGGCATTCCTCAATCCCCTAGAGACCAAATGGTTTACTTTCTTCCAGTCCTGCATGCCCTCATCTCTGAAGGTATTATCTAAGAGGTACCCCTAGAGTTGATAGGGAAAGGTTTCTATTCCAGTATGTTCCTAGTCCCCAGGAAAGAAGGTCCCTAGAGACCCATCTTGGATTTGTCCCATCTGAATACCTTTCTCAAGGTCCCCTCCTTTCAGTTGCTGACCCTTCCTATTCTCATTCCACTGATCCTTCCTCAAGTCTACATGGTGTCCTTAGTTATGAAGGATGCCTACCTGCACATACCAATCCATCCACTCTTCAGGAAATTCCTTCGTTTTTCAGTGGGTTCTGTGCATTTTCCATTCTGTGCATTGCCATTTGGTCTCTCTACTGCCCCAAGAGTGTTCACAAAGTATCTAGCCCCAGTTATATTGCCTTTGCCAGAATGGAAGGTATCCAACTCTTCCCTTATTTGGAAGATATTGTCATCCAAACATCATCCCCGCAGATGGTCCAACAGCAGCTGGACTTATACCGTCTGCTTTCTGAGATGCCTGGGGTTTACCATAAACCTTCAAAAATCTTCTCTGACTCCCTCCCAGGATAATGTGTTCTTAGGATACATGATTCTCACAGGACAAATGATGGCCTGTGTCCCTCCAGACAAGATTCCATCCCTCACCTCTTATTTGCAGGGAATTCTTTCTCTGCAAACCCTATCAGCCAGAGGGTTTCTGAGGCTCCTGGGATTCATGCCCTCCACTATTCCCATGATACCCTTAGCAAGGTTGCACATGAGGAAATTTCAGTGGTACTTAAGGACGGTCTGGAAACAACACCTGCACTCTCTGGAGTTTATGGTGCCCCTTCTTCCCTGCCTATCTAGGGAACTAAAGTGGTGGATTGCCCAGATTTTTGCCAATCCAGGTCTCCCCTACAACCCCTTCCCCCCACTCAGGATCTTTACACAGATGCTCCAGACTCTGGTTGGGGAGCAGCCTTAGGAGACTGGAGAGTGAGGGACACATGAACCCTTCCCCAACAGAGGGAACACATCAACATCAAGGAGATGAGAGCATTGACATTTGCCCTCAAATCCTCTCAGGTGTGCTGGGATGGTACACAGACAACACCACTGTGCTGTGGTACATAACAAGCAATGGGTTCAAAGTCTTACCTCCTATGCAGACTAGCTCTGCAGGTTGAGAGATAGCCCAACAGAGACAAGCATCCCTTCTAGTTGTGTACATACCCTCAACTGAGAATGCAATGGCAGATGTTCTAAGCAGGCCCATGACTCCATCCCATGAATGGATGTTAAACAGGGATGTATTCCTGGACCTGGCCCATCAGTGGGGTATACCTTAGGTAGACCTGTTTGCTTCCCCCATGAACAGACAACTCCCAACTTACTGCACTAGGATACTCACCCCTGGGCATGGAAGGTAGATGCGTTTTCCTTCCCATGGAAGAGGATTTTTGCTAATGCTTCTCCCTCTTTCCCTGTCTTTCAAAAGGTTTTGCTGAAGATTCAGAGAGAACAACCTCAAATCTTGCTGGTGACCCCCTTTTAGCCAAGGCAGCATTGGATGTTCTTCATGTTTCACTGTTGCAGTCATTACATTTGGGTAATCTGCTGGCAGTTTGCCCTCTTTCGGCCTGATTAACAAAGTCTTGGGTCCTGCGTTGGATGCTGTCCCTTCTTCCATGATGTCAGGTAGTCAGGGGTATAAAACATGCAGCCGACGCCATTGCATCAGTCTTCCTTGTGCGGTGCCCGAAGCAGAAGCAGTTCACATGTGCCGGTCAGCAGACTCCTGAAATTTTTGTTTTCGAGTTTCAGAACAGAAGTCTTCAACTAAAAAGCTAAGTACCCCGATCGGGAACTTTTTCTTGCTCCTTCCCGATGTCAGTAAAAGTTAATAATTGCATTACTCGTGGGAAGCAAATAACTCATAAGGATTTTCATTTGTACTGTATTCCTTGCCTAGGCCCTGACCATAGCGCACCTTGCTGTCGGTTTTGTGCTAAATTTAATGAACACACTATCAAATGTCGGTACATTTTTGCTTCTAAATGTTTTGGCTCATGCTTTAATTATCCAGAAGTGTCGTCTGTTAGCAATCCGACTACCGGAATACCTAAAAAGCGCAAAGAAAAAGAGAGAGGCTGTTAAGGTCCAAAACCGCCGACGATGCTTCTCCTAAGCCATTTGCCAGTTCGCCGGTACTCAGTGAGGTGCTTTCGCAGCCCGTGATACCCACTACTTCTGATTTGCAGGCCTCTACTGAGACCCATTCGGAGTCCGATATGCCGCGAGATACTTCAATTATGGAACCCGCGGATGTCTCTACTTAGATGGATCCAGAGCCGCTGTGCAGGCACCGGCTTCTGAGGGTGTTTTCAGGCCTACAGATTTGTATATTAGACAGATGCCATCTTCAAAACTAAGGCCAAAATCTAGACCTATGCCTGGGCCACATGTGCAGGCCCCTATGCCTAAAAAACAAATGATCAAAATGGCTGAAGATTTAATTACTCTGATCAGGGGTAGCCACCCCCCCCCCCCTTCTAAGAGGCCTAGGCAAGACATTGATTATGAATCTTCTGAACAGGATTCTATTTCTTCTGACTCTTCTAATGAACAGGAATTGTCTATACCCACTTATGAGGACTCTGATGCAGAAGATTCCATTCCTCCTCCTTCCCCTGAGGATTTTTCTTTTGGGGAAACTTTACATACCTTAAGGGAACATTTTCACTGGGAAAGTCAGGATTTCTCTGAATCTAAAAAGAGACTTGGGGATTTTCTTATTCTTCCTCAGCATAAGCCTTTGGCTACAACTCCTGTTCTAGACATTGTTGATGATTTTTCAGAATCTAGTATGGCTTCTGATTCTCTGCCTCCGGCTCCTTGTAAGCCAGACAAGATACTACAGGGTTCCTGACTCCCACAAATTCCTTTTCAAAAATCCTATTGCAGATCCTGAAAATATTTCTCAGGGTCCCAAGGGCATTAAGGCTTCTACTGCTAAAAATCCTACCTCTTCTGATAGAAATTCCAGGGTGCTGAATAGATGGGGTAAGAAGGTTTACACTTCTGCAACCTTGGCAGCCAGGGCTTTAAACTGTCAATTTCATATTCTAAAATATCTACAGCATATCATGGGATTGCTTAAACAGAAAATGATGTTATTTTCTGACTGTGTGGAAAATAAAGATTTAAAAGTTTTATTGCATTCAGCTGAACAAGTTAGAAAACATACTTTGCAATGTGGTTTTGATTCTTTGGAGGCCTCTTGCAGGGCTTCTGTAACTGGGTCTGTGCTAAGAAGGCATGCTTGGCTCAGAGCAAAATCTGCCTGATCATGTTAAAGCAAAATTGTTGGATGCTCCTTTACAACAGGACCATCTCTTTGGTAATAAGGCTGAAGAAGTTTTAAAAAAGATGGAAGATAAAGCTAAATCTATGCAAACTATGAAAGATTTCTTACAAGTGCAACCTCCAAGATTTAGAAGGCACTGGCCTACTAAGAACTTCCTTTCCAGTTCCTTTGAGAGCTACTCAAGTCAAACCCAGACATTCCAAAGGCTCCAGGTTTCAGTCCCAAGGGACTTTTAGAACAAAACAATGGGGTGCTTCCTCCTCCAAATCTGGAAACAATAAGACACCTCCATATGGTAAGCAGTCTCAATGACTTCTTTACACTTACCAAGCACTTACCTTTTAGCTGCCCCTTTGGGGGGGGGACTGGCTCTTCATTCAAGAAACTGGCAACTTATAATACAGGACAAATGGGTTTTAAATATAGTATCCCTGGGATACAGATTTAATTTCCACACACTGCCAATTCCAAACGGATGATCAGACCTGCCCCCAAATCAGTGGGCAGAGGCCCAGAAACAAGTGCTTTCCCTCGTGAACATGGGGGCTATTCGGCCAGTTACAGAAGAGGAAAAGGGACAAGGTTTCTATTCAATACTTTTCCTGGTACCCAGAAAAGACAAATCATGGCGTCCAGTTCTGGGCTTATCTAATCTAAACACCTTTCTGGACATTCCAAAATTCAAGATGATGACTCTTCACCAGTTACTTCCTATGCTAGGCAAAGATGCCTGGTTGGCAACTCTAGATTTAAAAGAGGCTTACCTGCATATCCCAATCAGGGAATCTTGCAGGAGATACCTCCGCTTCAAAGCAGGCTACTTGCATTACCAGTTCTCTGCACTACCCTTTGGCTTATCTACTGCACCCAGGGTCTTTACAAAGTGCCTGGCTCCAGTAATTGCATTTTGCAGGCAAAAAAATATTCAAATATATCCATACCTGGACGATTGCCTAATTCAGGCATAAAACAAGGACACTATTCTAAACCATCTGGCATTAGTAAAAAGGGTTCTAACTTGTCTAGGGTACACTATAAACGAAAATAAATCACAACTGGTGCCCTCTCAAAAAATTACATTCCTGGGTGTAAGCTTGAATACAACTGCCCAGATAGCTTTCCTTATGCCAGAGAAACAAATTCATTTGGAGACTTACTTCAAACAGGTGGCCACAAAAACCCTGCTTTCTGCAAGGCAAATACTGCAAGCCTTGGGGTTCATGGCCTCCTGCATTCGTCTAATTCCATATGCAAGACTGCATATGAGGAAACTTCAGTGGTACTTAAAAAGTCTCTGGAGTCAACATTGTCACAGCCTGGAAACAATGATTCCTGTCGTATCTTGCCTACAACTAGAGTTCCTATGGTGGGCAGAGGCCTGCCACCAAAACAAGGGACTGCCATTCTCACCACCCCCTGCCGCCCAAACCCTAACTACAGATGCATCAGACTATGCTTGGGGGGCACATCTGGCAGGGAAGTGCATTCGGGGCAAATGTTGCCCAAATCAAATGCACCTTCATATCAAAAAGAAATGCTAGCTGTACAGAATGCACTGACAGCCTCCAGGAAGTACCTTCATCCAGGACAATTAATGATAAAGACAGACAACATCACGGTTATGTGGTACATAAACAAGCAGGGGGGTACACACTCCTACCCTCTTTGCAGACTAGCCATGGCATTGTGGAACACGGCCTTGACCTATCAAATACAACTACAAGCTCAATTCCTGCCAGGAAAGCTGAATACTCTGGCAGATGAACTAAGCAGAAATCTCATGGACCCAAACGAATGGAAATTGGAACCACGGATTTACAACATCTTGACACGCAAATGGGGGAGTCCAGACATAGATCTTTTTGCCTCACCCCAGAACTATCAGTTGGACAAATTCTGCAAAAGAACTCATCAGAAAAAAGCCTGGAAAGTGGATGCACTATCCTTCAGCTGGAAAAATCTATCAGTCTATGCCTTTCCCCCTCTGCCTCTTGCTCTCCAAAGTTCTACTAAAAGTCAAACAGGGCAAACCAAAATTATTTTGATTGCTCCAGACTGGCCTCACCAGCACTGGTACCCACTCCTGCGCAGTGTGTCACACCTTCCACCGTGGCACCTGCCTCAGACACCTTACTTACTGTCTCAGCAGAACACCCAAATTCTGCACTCTCAGCAACAAACTTTGATTCTTGCAGCATGGCTAATCACCTAAAATCACCCTTAGCATACCTCAGCAAACCTGTGATGGATGTCATTTTGGAGGCAAGAAGGCCTAGTACTAGAAAATTGTATGCTGCCAAATGGAAAAGATTCTGTGCCTGGAATCATTCGCAAGGGATAAGCACAGCAGTGCCCAATATTCCTCACATTTTACAATACTTAACTGAGATGCCTCATAAGGGCCTGTCCTTTTCTTCCATAAAAATCCATGCTTCAGCCATTTCAGCTCATTACAATGCAGAACCTCCCCTCTTCTCTCATCCTCTGTTAAAGCAGTATCTCAGAGGGGTCAAAAACTTAAGACCACCCAGGAGAGCTCCAACCCCTGCCTGGGACCTCAGTTTTGTATTGGAAAAACCCACTCTTCCCTCCTTTCGAGCCAGCTGCTACTGCTGACTTAAAATTTCTCTCCTGGAAAACAGCCTTCCTTTTAGCAGTCACTTCAGCAAGAAGGATTTCTGAATTACAGGCTCTTATGGCAGTGGAGCCTTTCGTCATTCTTCATGCGGACAGGGAATCTCTCAGGACCAGTCCGTCCTTCATGCCTAAGGTGGTATCCAGTGTGGCTCTTAATCAGACCATTCATTTGCCAACTTTCTTTCCCAATCCACAGAACAAGGGGGAGCGGATTCTGCATTCATTGGATGTACACAGACAACTTAGATTTTACTTAAACAGGACAAAATATCAAAGAAAATCTGAACAGCTACTGGTGGCATTTGCTGCAGGGGCAGAGGGAAAGGCTATTTCAAAGCAACCTATTTCCAAATGGATAAGCCATTGTATTCGTTTTTACTATATGCACCATGGAAAAACTATCCCCCAGGGGATCAGATCCCATTCCACCAGGGCTGCATCTACTTTTACAGCCTTTCTCATAGGCGTTCCTATCAGGGACATTCTAGAAGCTGCTACCTGGAGCACAGTTCATACCTTCACCAAACATTACCATTTACCTTTTTTCTCTAAATCCAGAGCTGGCTTTGCCACTACTGTCCTGCAGGGCCTTATAGCTGGTCCCAATGCTGTATAATTCCATTCACCCTACCATAGCTTTGGGAATCTACCCAAATGTAATGACTGCAACAGTGAAACATGAAGAACATAGTACAGTTGTGTACTTCTGTGCACTTACCATAAATGTCGATGTTCGAGTGTATTCACTGTTGCAGTCCTGGTTTACCCTCCCTCCAGCCCCCTATTTTTCTCTGGCTATACCTCTACTTTCTTTCACTTATGCTTAAAAACCCTTTTGGTGCATTTGCTTTTGGGATTGGAGGCATATTTTTGTGTTTTTCATTTTATTTGCTCCCCATTTGGGGGGCAGCTGACATCTCGGGCAAGAAAAACTAATGTAATGGCGTCGGCTGCATGTTTTATACCCCTGACGTCATGGAAGAAGGGACAGCAACCGATGCAGGACCCAAGACTTTGTTAATCAAGCTGACTGAGGGCAACCTGCCAGCAGATTACCCAAATGTAATGACTGCAACAGTGAATACACTCGAACATCTACATTTATGGTACGTGTACACAACTGTACTTTCCCCCTTCTACATCATCTAGCCAAGGGCAATCGCCACAAGTTACCCCTCAGGATGGACCTACTCACACAGGAAAAGGAAGCACAAATATCCACCCTGAATCTTACACTGTTGATGATAGGGCGTTGATTCCCTTTAGACACCTTTATACCGAGGACGTGCTACAGGTTCTGCAGGAGGCCAGAAAATCCTACCTATCCAAATGGAAAAGGTTTTCTGTTTGGTGTCTAAAACAGCAACTTTAACCAGAGGCTGTAGAGCCTCCGGTGGTTGTCTCTTACCTGTTTGAACTGATGAACATTGGCTTGTCATATTCTTCCATTAAGGCACACCTGTCTCCCCTCTAAGCATATTTGCCTCTGTCCCCTTTTTTGGCTTCCAGACTGGAAGATCCTAGGGATCTGAATTTTGTATGGGAAAAGCTGACCTTACCACCCTTTGAACCAGTTAAGGACTGCATTCTCCAACACTGCACATGGAAAATCATTCTGCTGGGGGCCATTACTTCAGCCCGAAGTGTGTCTGAACTGCAAGCCCTCATGATCTCTCCCCCTTTACGGTTTTCCACAATGATAGGGTTTGCCTACGTATTAACCCATCCTTCATGCCCATGCTAGCTAATGAACTTTCCTTTAATCAGGCCATCAGTCTTCCTATCTTATTCCCTTCACCACAGACCTCTAGCGAAAGGATCCTCCACTCCCTAGATGTACATAGACAACTCGGATACTATTGGGCCAAAACTAAATCCATTCATAAGTCAGATAGGCTCTTTGTATCCTATCACCCAAGAGCCCTGAGATGCACAGTTTCCAAGTAAACCATTTCCTCCTGGATCTCTAAAACTATTTCCTTTTGCCACACAACTCATGGCAAAAAGCTCCCCTTCCCAGTGAAGGTACATTCCACCAGGGTGATGTCCTCCTCTAGGGCCTTCTTTAAGGGTTTGGATATAGATGCCATTTTAGAAACAGCTACATGGTCACCTGTTCACACCTTTAACAAACACTACAAGTTGGATATCATTTCCAGGTCCAGAGCAAGTTTTGCCAGGGCCATTCTTTGTGGCTTTGTGGAAAATATCTCTTTTCCCCCCTCCCTGTCCTCAGTAGCATAAGCTTTTGCATTCTCTCTCATGTTATGGATACAGCAGCATTTGAGAAGGACAGAGTATAGTTGTATAGAATCTTACCATAACTTTAGATGTCTATATGCTGCTGTATAGATGTTCTTCATTCCACATTGCTGCAGTCCTAACTATTGGGTAGTGCGCTGTCCAGTCGGCCCGAATACCAAAGTATATGGCTGACGTCGGTCACGGCGCATTAGACTGACGTCAGTACGTCAGGGTACTAATGCGCATGACCGACGCCATATCCTCAGTCTTTTTTGCCGCATGGTCCGATGCAGAAGCAGTTTTTGCGAGTGCAAGTTGGCGTTCTGAAAGTTTCTGAAGTCAGAGTTTCAGACCGAATCAAAGTTGGCTAAGTACCCCGTTGGGGAATATTTTGGTTTTTTCTTGCCTCAGTATTTAACCGGATGTCAGAAAAAGTGAATAACTGTATTTCTTGTGGGAAACAGATACCTCATAGGGATTACCATACTTTGTGTATACCTTGTTTAGGGCCTGAGCACGACGTTGTTGGATGCCGCTCTTGTGCTAGGTTTAACAAACGCACTATTAAGAGAAGGTTAGACTGTGCCAGGTTAGTGTTTGGGAAGCGTTGTAATTATAAAATGCCGTCGGATGCTCCGCCCGCTTCAGCCAAAAAGCGCAAGGACAAAGCGGGGAAGCCTAGAGTGGAAGAACCGACAGTCCCGGACGTCGGTTCTTTAGAAGGCTCAGTGGAGCCGGAGGTTCTGCCAGGAGTTTCTTTGAAGTCTCAGGGAGAAACTTTACTGTTACAGGATGTATCTCAGGAAGTAGGCCAGCCTGAAGGGGCTTCTCAGGTGGCTGTTCTTCCCTCTCTTCCTAAGGTGGTTAGGGCCTCGCCTTCTGTTTCTAAGGCTTCTTTTAGAGGCAGGCCTGCTTTAGCTTCAGTGGGGGTTTCTCCGAGTGTTTCAGGGTCTTTGCCTAAGAAGCATATGCTAAAAATGGCAGAGGATTTGATTACAATGATTAGAGGTTCTATGCCCCCTCCTGATAAGAGGCCTAGGGTGGAACCTGAGTTTGAGAGTTTTGAGCAATGTTCGGAGGCTTCTGAGTCTTCGGCTGAAGACTTGCAGGAGTATCCTCCTTATTCTGATTCTGATGTGGATGATTCTACTCCTTCAGCTTCGCCTCCTGAGGATTTTTCATTTTCAGAGACTCTGCATTCCATGAGGGAGCATTTTAAATGGGAAGGTCAAGATTTCTCTGATTCCAGGAAGAGGCTTAGAGAATTCTTGTTTTTACCCCAGCATAGGCCTTTAGCTATTCCTCCTGTTCTGAATGTGGTGGAAGATGTTTTTGCAGAGGCTTCCCTGAATCCTGACTCTTTGCCTCCTGCCCCAGTTAAACCGGATAGGTACTATAGGGTGCCTGAAGCTCATAAGTATCTTTTTAAGAGTCCTAGGGCAGACCCAGAAACTGTCTCTCAGGGGCCTAAAGGTGTGAAGGCTTCTGTGGTTAAAAATCCTGTTCCTCCTGATAAAGAGGCAAGGGCTTTGGATAGATGGGGAAAGAAGGTGTATACTTCTTCCACTTTAGCCATGAGGGCGTTGAATTGTCAGTTTCATATGTTAAAATATCAGAATTATCTCCTTTCACAATTGAAATCTAAGGTGGATGCTCTGGCTGAAGGTATTGAGTGTAAAGAATTGCAGGATTTAGTTCATGTTTCTGAACAGGTGGGTAAGCATTCCTTGCAGTGTGGTTTTGATGCTGTGCAGGCCTCCTCGAGGGTGGCTGCCACTGGTTCTGTTCTTCGTAGGCACGCCTGGTTGAGGGATCAGAACTTAGCTGAGCATGTTAAGACAAGGATTTTGGATGCTCCTTTACAGTCTGATGTGTTATTTGGTTCGCCTGTGGAAGCAGTTTTAAAGAAAATGGAGGACAAGGCTAAGTCTATGCAAACTGTTAAGGATTTTTTGCAGGTGCAGCCTCCGAAGTTTAGTAGAAATTGGCCTACTAAGGGGTGGACTTATCCTGCTTATGATTCCCAGTCTAGGGGTAGGTCTAGACGTGGTAGAAACAGAGCTCAAGGTTCTTTTAGGCCTAGGACAGGGAGTTCACCTGCTCAGACTTCTGGTGAGGGCAGGGGTCAGTCCTTTCGTAAGCAGACCCAATGACCTGCCTTTTCAGCTGCCTGTGCATTCTCGCCTGGCAGCACCTTTGGGAGGAAGGCTGTCTCTTTTCAAAGAAAATTGGGATTTAATTACCCAAGACAGATGGGTTCTGGATATCATTCACCATGGTTACAGGTTTTATTTCCATACCTTGCCTCCTTTCAAAGGCATGCCGGACATTCCTCCTCTACAAAGAACAGAGGCTCACAAGCAAATTTCTCTGTTGCTCCAAATAGGGGCTATTCAGTCAGTTCCTGTGCCAGAAAAGGGCCTAGGATTTTATTCTCGTCTGTTCCTAGTACCAAAGAAGGGGAACACGTGGAGACCAATTTTGGATTTATCTATCCTCAACACTTATCTGGACATTCCCAAGTTCAAAATGTTGACGTTACAACAACTTTTACCTCTGCTGGGCAAAGATCACTGGATGGTAACTTTAGATCTCAAGGAAGCTTACCTTCATGTGCCAATAAGACTAAGTTGCAGGAAGTATCTGCGTTTTCGAGCTGGAAATTCTCATTATCAGTTCTCTGCATTGCCCTTTGGCTTATCTACTGCGCCCAGAGTATTCACAAAGGTTCTGGCTCCAGTGATAGCTTACTTCAGGCTAAAAGGAATTCAAATCTATCCTTACTTGGACGACTGCCTGATTCTGGCTCAAGAAAAGGAAGATCTTCTACAGCATTTGGATTATGTCATAGCAGTGCTAAGATGCCTAGGGTATTCTGTGAACAAAATAAAGTCCAGTCTAGTACCCTCTCAAGACATGTGCTTTCTGGGTGTGAGACTGAATACAGCAGCCCAGATGGCCTTTTTAACCCCGGACAAACAAAAGAATCTTTCCAGTTACTTCCATCAACTATCTCTTCAGTCCGGGCTGACTGCAAGGACAGTCCTTCAAGCCTTAGGGTTCATGGCATCTTGTATTCTGGTGCTTCCCAATGCCAAACTGCATATGAGGAAGCTACAATGGTATCTCAAAAATCTGTGGACACAGCACTGCCAGGATTTGGACACTGTCATTCAAATAATACCTTGCATTCAAAAGGAATTTTTGTGGTGGGCTCAGGAATGTCACCTAAACAAGGGACTCTCTGTGACCCGGCCAGAGGCAAGTCAGATTCTAACGACAGATGCCTCAGATATTGCTTGGGGAGCTCATCTAAATGGAAAGTGGATACAAGACAAGTGGCCTGCCAGACTACAGCATCTACATATCAACATGAAAGAGATGTTAGCAGTCCAGTTTGCATTAATGGCTTTCAAGGAGTTACTTCTTCCAGGGCAGGTGTTGATTCTAACAGACAACACAACTGTCATGTGGTACATCAACAAACAAGGGGGAACACATTCTTACCCATTGTGCAGACAAGCAATGATTTTATGGGAGGCTGCGCTCAGTTTGCAACTAAATCTTCAGGCAAGGTTTCTGCCGGGAGCACAGAACTCCTTAGCAGATGTGTTAAGCAGACAAATCATGGATCCCCACGAGTGGAAACTGGATCTTCATGTATTTCAAAAATTGACAGTGTCATGGGGAACTCCAGACATAGATCTGTTCTCTTCTCCACTAAACCACCAGCTGCCAAAGTTTTGCACGAAGGAATTTCATCACACAGCTTGGAAAGTGGATGCTCTTTCTTTCAGTTGGAAAAATCTTCATGTGTATGCCTTTCCACCTCTGCCTCTTCTCCCAAAGGTGCTTCTAAAGCTCAGACAGGACAAGCCAAGGAGGATTTTAATAGCTCCAGATTGGCCTCGGCAGCACTGGTACCCATTACTGAGGAGTCTGGTAAGGAAGCCTCCATGGCCTTTACCCTTGATTCCACACCTGTTGTCTCAGAAGGACAGTCGTCTGCTCAATGTCAAGCTTCACTCTCTTCATCTAACAGCCTGGCATATTCTGTTTTGAAAGACAGCAGGTTTCAGCTTCCTCAACAAGTTTTAAATGTGATTATGGAAGCCAGAAGACCTAGTACAAGGAAAGTGTACGCAGAAAAATGGAAGAGATTTTTATTTTGGACTGCAGCAAAGAATTTGGAGATTTCTGAGCCTAATTTGAGTGTGGCTCTTCAATATCTTACTGAGTTATTGGACAAAGGTTTGTCTTTCTCTTCTATTAAGATTCATGCTGCAGCAATTTCAGCTCACTATGATTGTGACCCACCATTGTTTTCACATCCTTTGTTCAAGCAATTTCTTAGAGGGGCAAAGAATATAAGACCCCACGTAGAGCTCCTACTCCTGCTTGGGACCTCAATTTTGTGTTGGAGAAACTTACTCTACAACCTTTTGAGCCTCGGCTACTGCTGAACTGAAATACTTGTCATGGAAGACTGCTTTTTTGTTGGCCATTACTTCTGCTAGAAGGGTTTCTGAGTTGCAGGCCCTTATGGCGGTTGAGCCTTTTTGATTTTTCATAAGGATAGGGTATCATTACGTACTAATCCTTCCTTTATGCCTAAGGTGGTTTCTAGTGTGGCTTTAAACCAAACTATTCATTTGCCTACTTTTATGCAGATCCCCAAAATAAAGGGGAAAAGATTTTGCACACTTTAGATGTACACAGGCAATTGCGTTATTATTTAAGCAGGACTAAGGATTTTAGGCAGTCTCAGCAGTTGTTTGTTTCTTTTGCTTTGAGTTCCCAGGGCAAGCCTGTGTCAAAACAAACTATTTCTAGGTGGATTGGGTTTTGCATTGCATTTTGTTATTCCCATCATGGCAAGGAGATTCCAGCTGGGATTAGGCCTCATTCCACTAGGGCTACTGCCACTTCAACAGCATTTCTAAGGGGTGGCAACTAAGGATATTTTGGAGGCAGCTACTTGGAGTTCAGTGCATACTTTCTCTAAGCATTACCACCTTCCTCTCTACTCTAAGTCTAGGGCTGGTTTTGCCACAGCTATTTTGCAAGGCATGTTATCAGCTCCTGCTTCCTTATGATTTGCCAGCCTCCCTTACCTCTGCTTTGGGATTCTACCCAATAGTTAGGACTGCAGCAATGTGGAATGAAGAACATAGTACAGTTTTGTACCTACCATAAATGTAGATGTTCGAGGATCCACATTGCTGCAGTCCAATTTACCCTCCCTCCTGCCCCTCTGTGTGTAGGGGTGGTTCTGTAGGTGAGATTTTATTCTGGTACCTTTGTATATATTGTATATATTTTTGGTGCAGGTATGTTTGGTGTTTTTGGTTTTGGCCTTGTCTTTTTAGGGTCTTCTGACATCTGGGGCAAGAAAAGACTGAGGATATGACGTCGGTCATGCGCATTAGTACCCTGACGTACTGACGTCAGTCTAATGCGCCGTGACCGACGTCAGCCATATACTTTGGTATTCGGGCCGACTGGACAGCGCACTACCCAATAGTTAGGACTGCAGCAATGTGGATCCTCGAACATCTACATTTATGGTAGGTACAAAACTGTACTTTTCCCACCCTGCCTTCTCCCGATGCTTGCCTGACTCCTGAGTACCCACTCCATAGTCACTGGTTCCTGGTGGCATCCATTTCTGAGGTAGGTGCTTGCTGACGTCTGCTTTGTACCCAACATCCATTTATGGCTGACGTTCACTGAGTGATGTGGGCTGTTGCACGTACCTTTGCGGTAGGACTTATCTTTTGTAGTATGGACAGATGTATGAGTCAGCCAGAGGCAAACTCCCTCATGTTATGGATTCAGCAGCATATAGAAGAGAAGGACATCTAAAGTTATGGTAAGATTTTACACAACTGTACTTCACCGATACGTGTAACTCCTTATGTATTGCAGAAGGAGGCAATCCTGGGCACATTGTGGGTGCTGCAAAGAGCATTTCTGGCTAACATCAAAGATTGATAAAATACTAATTTCATGAACTTTAATCATACTTTGACTTAGGAATGGGGTCCATTCCCATCATGATATTAGAAACTGAAAAGATTTGGAGAAATTAAAAATACTGCACCACTGGTAGCCTTGACATCATTTAGACGCACCTTAGAATTGCAGACATAAATGTGTAAAAAGACTCTCTTGATGTTTCACAAAGATAAGGTCACTGTCCACACCAAACCTATTTTTATACCCAAAGTGGTCAGTGAACTGTCCTTGATTTAGGCTGTCCACTTTCTAATATTCTACCCACGCCCACAAAAAGTGTAAGAGGATCCTTCATTCTCTTGATGTGCACAAGTAGATGAGGTTTTATTTGGACAGAACAAAAATCACATAAGAAAACAGATCAGTTTTTTGTTGCCTCTGCAAAGGGAAAAGAGGGAAACCTGTGAACATGCAAACTATTTCTAAGCAAATTGGTAGCTGCATTGATCTTTGCTACCACTACCGTGGAAAACCCGTCCCCAGTGGAGTCTAGGCTAATTCTTCCAAGGCCACGGCAGCCACCACAGCCTTTCTCAGAGGGAGTTCACACACATTATTATGGAAGCAGCAATCCTGGTCCACTGTTTGCAGCTTTGCCAGACGTTGGAACCTGGAGACGATGAGTAGGACAAAGGCAGGATTTCCATCTGCGGTCCTCCAAGGTGTACCTTCCCTTGGTCTGGCTACTAGCCATTTTTCCCACTTGTCCTAAGGGTGAGGATCTTCTTAAGCATCAGTATTACAACAGTGAACTATAAATAACATAGTACAGTTGTGTTAGATACTTAGCATAGATATAAATTTTCAAGTAGATGCACTGTTGCAGTACCAGTTCCCTCCCTCTTGCCACCTTTGTCTCTTTCCTTAGTGCTGGGTGTTGGTACGCTTTCATCCTGTTAATGTAGATTGGTCTCTAATCAAATTTCTAATTATCTTTCTCCGGTCTGGGACTTACCTCAAAAGGTTGTGCTCCAGAATCCAGGGAGTATGCTTATAGCTTGAGGCAAGAAAGACATGGAGGGTGCTGTCCAACTCCTATTTATATCACAGCTGTCCTGATGTCAGATGGGGAGGGCATCTGCCAGTCCTTGGGGGGGGGGGGGAATGAGATATCTGGTATTCGGGCTGGCCTTGGACTCCTGCAGGCATGAAATCCCAAGAGCCATTACTGCAGTAGAGAATCTATTCAAACAGCTGCAGTTATGGTACGTACCTAACATATCTATAGTTTCTCAAACCATAAGACAAACTTATTTATCATCTATTGCCTGCTATTAATTTTACTTCAGTCATATCAGTGAATGATGCCCTTTACCCTGAAATTTGAGTGACCATTTATTCATCATCATTACACTTCTAAACAGTCTTACTTGTCTCATGTCAGCTGTCCCATTAATATTTATAATAACAGCAAATCTATAAGTTTCAAAGCTTACCACAGACTTATGTGACAGTTTATTTTATCTCCTGTTAATTTGACTTCAACATAATGTCTTACACAGCCATTTTAACCTGACATTTCTGCGGTTATTAATCTCTCATCAGCTACATTTTTGAACACAGTGTGTTACTCTTCTTGCTTGAACAATCACTGTAATATTTATCATAACAAAGATCAACTTAACATTTGCTCAGTGTTTAACACAGTTGTCTGTTAACATATGAACTTTCATTTTAGAACTATCTACATAAGCATCACGTTTAGATAATTGTAATTCTCAAATCAAATGGTGTACTCGTTACAGAGCATAGCTTAATTTGCTTTCATTATGTAACATTTTTATGTCCATTATTTTGTACATTCCTTAACTAAGCAACATCTTTTTCGTGGGACAGCAACCCACTCAAATTTTTATTTTTACTTATAATATCAATAACAGTAAACACTGGAAAGTAAGGAAATGTGAAAACCCATCCTTTCACTTCATGCTTACATTTAAATTTAGCGTTCTTAGTCTGCAGTTTATATAATTGCTGCGTATCTCTCAACTTTACAGTTTTCGCAAAATGTCCAGATTTGTGCCTCATATTTTTGGTCCATTTTTCATAAAATTTTAGAAAATATTGACAGACGTGAGTTACAGACTTCATATCCTTCAGAAAATTCATGCTAATGCAAAACCTGTTATTCTATCAACTTTCTAAGTTTGTAAGAGTAATAGTCAAAAACCGTCCCTACTTTTGGGCCTTTGTCCCAATGTTATTTATGGCTTTGTCCAGATTTCTTGCTCTCAGAGGTTGAGCGGTATGCATTGCAGTCAGATGTGCTGTGCCTGATCATAAATGTAATCTGTAATATGGAGTGATAACCTCAAAATGATCAGCTTTAAAACTTATGTAATACTATAACCTGAAAGTTTTCAGCAGAGATATATGTAATATTAATTATGGCTAAACTTAAAGAAATTGAAAGAGTGTAGTAATCTTTAAAATAAAGCTACAGCTCTGTAAATCTTACCTTTTTAAAAGCAATATACCATTCTTTTACAAAATGTTTATATACTTCATCAGCCTGTTCTTTGGTCTACAATCTTCTTCACTCCAACTAGTAAGTAGGCTGCCAGGTTTAAAATCGCCACATAATGCAGTTGGTGTTACTTTATGGAGCAGTAAGGTTTTTTCCTAGTAATCCTAAACCACCCATCAAAGGTCTAGTCTTAAAAATATCAGTTCTGTTGCCCAACAGACATTATTAGAGCTTACAACAGCCTTGTTACCCAATCATCCAGTAAAGCAGGTAAGTAATTCTTTACTGGCTATTGTCAGCTCCCCTCACCTCCATTGTACTTATTGACACACGCTTCCATCTTTACCACACACTTCTTCCATTTATCTTCCACATAGACACGATTCACATCCTCAGCCATCTTAGTAAAACTTGTCTGCTCCATGCCTCATCACCACTATTACTTGAGTTTAGCACTTATTTTAGTTTGTTCATCACATACTTAACGTATATGGATACCTTCTGAGAAAAATACCTTCAAGATGGTTGAAAAAGCCAATTTATATTTTATTTTCCTCCTCCTCCTCTTAGATTCATTCATCTGTTCCATGAGCTGCAATCTTTGCTGTAATGTGACCTTAGACAAGTCTTGTTCTATCAGTAATGGTTATTGATAGTGACTGTACCATAATACCTTTCTTGAATGCCAGAGTTGCTATACAAGGGTTTACAATATTTTCTACCATGCGCAGGCAATGATAACTGGTATGCTGTTCCCATTGTCATAGTACTAGTGTGCCATCTTTGTTTTTAAAGCCAGTCAGTTTGTCCATTTCTCACTTTTACACACGCCATTCAAACTTGGATTATTCCTTGTTGCTTTATCTTCTAAGGTTGCCAACTGCTGATCAATATATACTAAATCCCAAAATATCTCTCGTACTTTAACCTGTACATCCTGCACTTTCAGCTTTAATGCCCACATGCTATCATATTGTTCATAAAGAAAACTCAAATTGACCACTTCATTGACATCAAGACTTCTAGCACGGTGATGGTGAACCTATGAGACACGCGTCAAAGGTGACGCACCATGACGGTTTAAGTTACACACCAGAGTTCACAAACACCCGAGTTACCAAAGAAACTGATTGAACAAAAATACAAGTATGTGACCCTGCACTTACCTATTAAATCTCGGCAACAAAAAAGTCATTAATTGATGTTAATTCAAAATAAATGCAATGAGTTCCATACATTTTCCAGTTCAGTTCAAAATGACTATTAAAAGCAGGGTCATTTTTTGGTGCACTATTTTAAGCCCACTTATCACTGTGCATATCATTTTCCCTATTGTAAGTCACTGATTTTTCTTTTACTTTTCTAATATATAGCCGCACACATGATTGGACTATATTTTTTAAATAAATGAATATGTAAAGAATTGTTTCTCTCTTGTTTGGGGGTGGGGGTTGGGGTGGGCATGTCAGCAAAGTCACAATAGGCGTTTTCCAAAAGTTTGACACACCGAGCCCAAATAGTTCACCATCACTGTTGTAGCATATTCATCCAGAATCTGTTACATGTGCATTGAATCATGCAGAATGCCTTCCAAGATGTTGTGTCTCCTTAATATTAAGCTTTGATACCTTATTTTCATTAGTGCCATTTTCAACCAGTGCCACAACCTCTCAATTAACTGTATTCTCTTTTTCTGCTTCCAGTATATTTTCTTTTATCTCACCTTCTCTGTCCATCACTATAATTTGGGCATCTTCATGCACAGTGCTGTCATAAAATGTTGAATGTGAAAGTTTATACCAAAAAAATTCTACTTTTTAAATCTTGTGTCATGGATCATCTAGATGAGACATCCAGTCACTTGAAACATGGGGAGATCTCCCCAGTGTTTATATGTTGTTTATTATTGAAACCTGTTATCAAACTCAGTAAAGTGAATTTTTACCATGGTGCAGTATTTTTAGGTATGCTGTATCACACTTAATGGCCAGGTCATAACACTTCAAGACAAAGACTATCTCAGCTGCTGCTAATACATATACTCACCCAGAAATCCAAAGTGTTTTTTCAAGACATCATTGCCTGGATTGTTGAAATTAGTAAACAAAAGCAAGTAAACACAAATAACTTCTGAAATGTTCTCTGGGGACTTACTGTTTTGAGATCTTCTGCAGCTATGTGGGCTAAGCCAACTTAGGCAGGTAAAGCCAGCAAAGAGATTACTATTAACTCACCTCTCACCCAATCAAGTTTAATGCCACTGGAATTTCATCTGATTCAGTATATGGCCACCGTGTTACTTTTTTTATAGAGTCACAGTTCAGAGCTTATCCTGTACATAGATTCTTCAGAGCTTGATGCATGAATAAGCTTTCTCAATGTAAAAAGAAGAACAGGAAACACAAGAGGGAAGATAAACAGGACTTTTGAGACCGAGTGAGGGAACATTCAGCAGCGATCCATAGGGTTGATGAAAAGAATGCACTTGCTAAGCATGTTGTTGATTTTGATGTTAAACATTCTTTTAAGTTTAGAGTTATAGAATGCTTGCAAGATAACATGCGTCTTGGAGATCTAGAACAACATGAAATTCGGTGGATTATTAGATTACAGGCTGACAAATACTTAATGATCTGAAGAAGTGCCATATATGGCATGAAAGCACTAACCTTAGAATTAAAGCATTTGGTCTTGCCATGGTTGGTCCCGTGCGGGTTTTTGTACATTTCGTTCTTTGTTGACATAAGAACCATTTATCCAGCGTGGAGTACTTTATTTTTCTGATTATATAAATATTGTCCAAAATAACTGTCCAGAATAGCTGGATAGTCTTGTTACATTTTGAGTATTTTTCAGTCAGAAGTACTCATCAACCTGGCATGTCTTGATTTCTTAAAAAATATTACGATCTGTAGAGATAGTCTTTGCACTCATTATCAAAATGCAAGTTTAGTCCTGTTCAGCCAGTGTATGTGATTATAAAAAATCACTGTAGCAACAGTGCAAGTATAATTACTCCGCTTCCTTGCTGGATTGAATAGTGTCCCCAAAAGATTTTTTGGAAGTGTGTGTACCTTACTGACATGCTGTTAAACATCCTTCTCTACCCCTATTCTTCATAATCTGCCACTGTGGTCATAGAGTGGGTCATATTGTTCAAAAATTCCTTTGAAACAACCATCCCTCCCTCCACATAACAGAATTAAATGTCTTGCATCAAAAAGACCACAATTAGACTTCAGATTCTGTCAAAGTGATATTAGTCTCATTGAGGAAGTTTCTTCACAGCGTAGCAGGATTAGGCTCCAAACACGGGACGTTATTCTACTCAAATGTGTCAAACTACCTGTTTCTTCTTTAGTAATACCCTTTTATATACACGATAAGCAGAAGGAACAGAAAAGGTTTAATTCCCTTGCTGTGAAAGGAAACTTTTTTTTTAATTCTTATTTACAGAGCAGTCACCCTACTAAAGACCTTGACTTGTATTCAGAAATCACGTAATTTAGGTGGTTGGCTGTCCCTTCAGGTTGATCTGTTTTATAAAATTTTAAAAAAGTAGATTTTTTTTGTATAAACTTTTAAATTCAGCAATTCATTGTTAGTTAACTCTTTATACTGAAGATAACCCCATCCTTAGTAATTCCAGAGGTTTCAGGAAAGGTTTTTATTTCAGTACTGCTATCTTTGTCAGTCTCCAAGTTCATGTATAATGGATGTAATAGTAGTTTGTGCATGCATTTCTTATTTGTTTAGTTTATTATCCAAGGTGGAACAATAGCCACTGTGGGCCATTTTTGTATTCAGCCCAGGGTTAGAAAAACAGAAGTAACCACAAAGAAGCAGTGTAAAACGAGGCATTGCACTTCATTTAGATACTATTAGATGCACTCCATAGTGGTTTGATGATTATACAGGCTTACCTATTCAAGGTATAGGACACCGTCAATCATAAATTCATAATAAATCATCTTGTCACACTACGACTAAATAATGGTATAGATTTTTGTTAGTACATGAGTGTAAATGGAAATGAATGATTAAAGCCCTTCTTTAGAAAGAACCTGAAAAAATTAAAGAAATCATTTTTTTATCTTTCGTATTCTTTGTGAAGACTTCCCCTTTGAATGTCAAATTTAACATTTACTTTCCATTTACAGCATGTATAAATGCCCAGTTTGCTTTTTTTCTAGCTCGTATATTAAGCAACACCTGCCATTTGTTGCAGATAGTTCAGTGGAGTTCTGTGTTGTCTAATGAATTCTTTGCAGACAAAGATATATCCCAAATGTCATTGCAGCCTCACTTTGACTAAAAAATACAGACTGAGAATCAGAATATGTAACCACCAGAAAATTAAAAACGAATAACATTTCCAGTAATGAAAATTCAGTCTTAATAAATGTTGAGCACTTTTGATGTCTTTGTAACAGAACTTCATCAGGAATAACCTTACATTATAGGAAGTGTTTAAATAGTCCACAGTTAATCACATGATGCCTAAAGTAGAAAGCCACAGCTAACGATACATGATGCAAATGTCTTATTACACAGCAGGTAAAGATTTTAGGAAGCAGGTAGTGTTGTCACCTCACAGCAAGAAGTTCGCTGGTTTGATTTTCAGCTGGCAAACATCTTCAGACTCTTCTTGTCCTGCCTCTGCTCACATGGATTTTTTTCCAGGTCCTCAGGTTTCCTCCCATATTCTAAAGACCTGTAGTAGATGTAGTAGGTAGATTGGGCACAGTAAATTGGCCATAGGTATGTGTGTGTGTGTGTGTGTGTGCATTTGTGTATGTGGTATGGAAGAACTACAGTGGCAGGGCTAACCCACCCAACAGTGTGAACTTTGATTCTAGATGATTCACTGTTGAAGTGACACCTGGTCTTTGATATCTTCAGCAATTTATCCAGATAAGTGCAGTGTTGGGGAACCTCCTTGTTATCTTAAGATATTTTGTTGAAAGTTGTATATGGCAGCTAGGAGGGGTAAGTCAAGTGTGGTAGGCGGATTCCATATAAGGACTTGCATACCAAGTGTCATTTTTGCCTAAGCCTGGAACATGATCACAAATCTTGCTCAATCTGTCAATTGTTCATTCCAAAAGACCTTAGGTCAAGACTTTCTACTGTCAGAACCTTCCTCTAGACCCAGCATCTTAAACGCTTGGCCTAGTCCAAGATGACTGATTCCACATCTTCAGACATCCCTCTACTACCAAAGAAAAAAAAGTTAGGCCTCAAACAGATCAGCAGTCCAATGTTTCTGACTATGGCATATCCGCTGAGGTTGCAGAACTGACCGTACATCAGGTTACTTCTCAGATGTTCTTCGTGTTTCACTGTTGCAGTGATTAGATTTGGGGTAATCCTGCTGGCAGGTTGCCCTCAGTCAGCCTGAATTCCAAAGTCTTGGGTCCTGTGTCGGCTGCTGTCGCCTCTTCCCTGACGTCGGGTCGTCAGGGGTATAAAAGAAGCAACCGACAACATTTTCTTCAGTCTTACTTGCCGCGCGGTGCCTGAAGCAGAAGCAGTTCGCAAGTGCTGGTCGTCCGACTCCTGAGATTTTCATGTTCGAGTTTCAGACGCGAAGTCTTCAATAAAGCTAAGTACCTCGTTGGGGAAACTTTTTTCTTTCACCAGACCGATGTCAGAAAAAGTTAATTGTATTTCTTGTGGAAAGCAAATACCTCATAAGGACTTTCATTCTTACTGTATTCCTTGCCTAGGCCCTGATCACAATGTTTCTGGTTGTCGGTTTTGTGCTAGATTTAACCAACGCACTTTTAAACATCGGTATGATTTTGCTTTAAACTATTTTGGACGCCAGTTTAATTATCCAGAAATGTCGTCGGATAGCCATCCAACTACCGGAGTTCACAAAAAACGCAAAGAAAAGGAGAGAGATAAACAACCGAGGTCCAAAACCGACGATGAAGCTTCTCCTAAGCCAGTCGCCAGTTCTCAGTGAGGCGCTTTCACAGCCCCTGACGCCCGCTACTTTAGAGTCGCAGGCCGCTACCGACTCCCACGTGGAATCGGCTATGCTGCTGGAAACTCAAGGTATTGGAGGCTTGGACACTGTTCCCTCAGTTGGGTCCAGAGCCGCTGAGCAGGCACCGGCTTCTGAGGGTGTATTCAGACCTAAACATCTTTACATTAAACCGACTTCAGCTTCAAAGGCAAAGACTAAAGCACCTTCTAAAGCAAATAAACAAACTCAAAAGCCACGTGTTCAGGCCTCTATGCCCAAAAAACAGATGCTCAAAATGGCCGAAGACTTGATTACTTGATCAGGGGTTCCCATCCCCCTCCTGATAAGAGGCCTAGGCAAGATACTGACTATGAATCTTCAGATCAGGTTTCTATTTTTTCTGATTCCTCTTCTGATCAGGAATATTCTCTTCCCCCCCCTATGAGGATTCTGATGCTGAAGAATCTATACCTTCAGCTTCTCCTCCAGAGGACTATTCTTTTGGGGAAACCTTGCATACCATGAGGGAGCATTTCCACTGGGAGAGCCAAGATTTTTCAGAATATAAAAAGAGGCTCAGGGATTTCCTTTTACTACCTCAACACAGGCCTCTAGCCATTCTCCCTGTGTTAGACATTGTAGATGTGTTTTTGGAGTGTAGTCTGACCCCTGACTCCTTACCTCCAGCTCTTGTTAAGCCTGACAGATATTACAGGGTTCCTGACTCTCAATAATTCCTTTTTAAAAACCCTGCTGTAGACCCAGAAACTATTTCACAGGGTCCCAAAGGAGTTAAGGCTTCCGCTGCAAAAAACCCTACCCCCTCTGACCGGGATTCTAGGGCACTGGATAGATGGGGAAAAAAGGTTTGCACATCTGCTACCTTGGCTATAAGGGCCTTAAACTGTCAGTTTCATATGCTCAAATATCAGCAACAAGTCATGGCATTGCTTAAACAGAAAATGTTGTTAAATTCTGAATGTGCAGAAAACAAGGAAATGCAGGATTCATTGCATGCAGCTGAACAAGTTGGAAAGCATAATTTGCAATGTGGTTTTGATTCTTTGGAGGCCTCCTGCAGGGCCGCAGTTATGGGTTCTGTAATTAGGAGGCATGCTTGGTTAAAGGAACAAAATCTGCCTGATCATGTCAAAGTTAAATTATTAGATGCACCTTTACAACATGATACTTTGTTTGTTGTTAAGGCAGAAGAGGTGTTAAAGAAAATGGAGGGCAAAGCTAAATCTATGCAAACTGTCAAAGATTTTTTCAAGTACAGCCACCTAGATTTAGTAGGCACTGGCCTACAAAGCATTGGTCCTTTCCTGTGTCAGACAGACCTGAAAGGGGCAGATCCAGATGCCCTAGAGGCAGATCCCAGGCGCAAGGTTCATACAGGTCAAAGTAATGGGGGGCTTCTACCTCCAAAGTTGGAGAGGACAAATCACAACCATACAGGAAACAGTCCCAATGACTCCCCCCTGCCTGCACCAAGCACTTATCTCCTGGCAGCACCCTTAGGGGGAAAATTAGCACTTGTTTTTCAAAATTGGCACTTTATAACCCAGGACAAGTGGGTTCTAAATATAGTGTCACAAGGCTACAAGTTCCATTTCCATATCCTGCCAAAGACAAACGGATGCTCAGAGCTGCCAAAAAATCAATGGGCAGAGGCATAAAAACAAGTCCCATCCCTCATGGACGTGGGGGCCATTCAACAAGTACCAGAGCAAGAGGAGGGACAAGAATTTTACTCAAGACTGTTCTTGGTACCCAGAAAGGACAAGGCCTGGAGACCAATACTGGAGCTATCTATTCTGAACACATTCCTGAATATACCAAAATTCAAAATGTTGCCTTTGCAGCAGCTTCTGCCCATGCTGGGCAAGAACGCTTGGCTTGTGACTTTAGACCTAAAAGAGGCATACCTGCATGTCCCCATCAGACAATCATGCAGAAGATACCTCAGATTCAAGGCTGGCTCAATGCATTACCGATTCTTTGCACTGCCCTTTGGCTTATCTACTGTGCCCAGGGTCTTTACAAAGTGCCTGGCACCAGTAATTGCATTCTGCAGACAAAGAGGTATACAAATATATCCTTACTTGGACGACTGTCTAATTCAAGCAGAGAACAAGGACATTCTTCTACAGCATCTGGCTTTTGTGAAAAGACTTCTAATATGCCTAGGGTACACAGTCAACAAAAAGAAATCAAAACTAGTACCCTCTCAAGAGATAATATTCCTGGGTGCAAGCTTAAATACAACTGTCCAGATGGCTTATCTCACGCCAGACAAACAAAGGCAACTGACTACCTATTTCAAAATGTTGGCAACAAAAGCCCAGTTATCTGCAAGAAAAATTCTGCAGGCTTTGGGCCTTATGGCATCCTGCATCCTACTAATTCCATATGCAAGACTGCATATGAGGAAACTTCAGTGGTACCTAAAAAGCGTTTGGGCTCAACATTGCCGCAGCCTGGAAACAATGATTACTCTCATTCCCTGCCTGCAACAGGAGTTTCGATGGTGGGCGAAGGCTTGTCACCAGAACAAGGGACAGCCATTCACATTACCCCCAGCCAGGCAGACACTAACAACGGATGCATCAGATTATGCCTGGGGGGCCCACATGCAAGAAGATGCATTCAGGGCACATGGTCCTCAAACCAAATGCATCTACAGATCAATCAAAAAGAGATGCTAGCTGTTCAAAATGCCCTGACAGCCTTCAAGGACCTACTTCATCCAGAACAACTACTGATAAAGATAGACAAACACCATAGTCATGTGGTATATAGACAAGCTTTACTTTGTGGGACACAGCATTGACTTACCAAGTACATCTGCAGGCACAATTCCTGCCAGGAAAGGAAAACACTCTGGCAGACGAACTAAGCAGAAACCTCATGGATCCCCATGAGAGGCAGCTGGATCCACAAGTCTTCAGCATGATAACAAGGAAATGGGGATGCCCGGACATAGATCTATTTGCCTCCCCTCACAACTACCAACTAAAAAGATTCTGCACAAGGACTTATCACAGACGAGCATTGAAAGTGGATGCCCTGTCTTTCAGCTGGAAAAACCTATCAGTATATGCCTTTCCTCCACTGCCTCTCCTCCCCAAGGTACTCTTAAAGGTCAGACAGCAGAAGCCAAAGATGATACTGATTGCCCCAGACTGGCCCCGCCAGTACTGGTATCCAATCCTAAGGAACTTGTCTCAATGCCCAGCTTGGACCTTACCTCAATACCTCATCTACCGTCCCAGCAAAACAATCGGATCGTGCACAGCCAACTCAGTACTTTAAACCTGGCAGCATTGCGGATAATGTAGTCATACAAAACACACCTCTCAGTAAAGCTGTGATGGATGTCATTTTGGAAGCCAGAAGGCCTAGTACTAGAAAATCTTATGCCGGAAAATGGAAGAGATTCTGTGCTTGGAATCAGACACAAGGAACTGATACAGCTGTACCAAATATTCCTCAGATTTTGCAATACTTAACTGAGTTGCTGGACAAAGGCCTATCTTTTTCATCAATTAAAATTCATGCCTCTGCCATTTCGGCTCATTACAATACAGAGCCACCAATTTTTTCTCATCATTTATTAAAGCAGTTCCTCAGAGGAGCCAAAAATTTAAGACCTCCAAGGAGATCACCAATACCTGCATGGGACCTCAACTGTGTCTTGGAAAAACTCACCCTGCCTCCTTTCGAGCCAGCTGCTACTGCTGATATAAAGTTTTTATCTTGGAAAACAGCTCTGCTCCTAGCAATAACTTCTGCAAGACGAGTTTCAGAGCTACAGGGGCTCATGGCTGTGGAACCTTTTATAATTTTTTATACAGACAGGGTCTCTCTGAGGACAAACCCAACATTTATGCCTAAGGTGGTGTCCAGTGTGGCTCTTAACCAAACTATTCATCTGCCAACTTTTTATCCAAATCCACAGAACAAGGGGGAGAGAATTCTGCATTCTTTGGACGTACACAGACAGCTTAGATTCTACTTGGACAGAACCAATGTTTTCAGGAAGACAGCGCAATTACTAGTGGCATATGCTGCAGGATCACAAGGAAAGGCGATCTCAAAGCAGACCATTTCAAAGTGGATAGGCCACTGCATTCGTTTCTGCTACTTACACCATGGCAAGCCAGTGCCTAAGGGCATTAGGCCACATTCAGCCAGAGCTGCAGTCACTTCAGCAGCCTTTCTCAGGGGAGTACCAACCAAAAACACTTTAGAGGCTGCTACTTGGAATTCAGTGCACACCTTTACAAAGCACTATCATCTGCAACTCTGCTCTAACTCCAGGGCAGGCTTTGCCACTGCAGTTCTGCAGGGCCTCATAGCCGCTCCTAATGCTGTTTAGCTCCAGCCTCCCAACCGTAGCTTTGGGACTCTACCCAAATGTAATGACTGCAACAGTGAAACACGAAGAACATAGTACAGTTGTGTACACTTACCATAAATGTAGATATTCGAGTGTATTCACTGTTGCATTCCAGGTTACCCACCCGCCATCCCCCTTTTTCTGCTGGAACTTTTCTTTCCTTCTCTGATTTATACAACCTATGTGGTGTATTTGCTTGTAGATGAAGGTAAAGTTTATATTGGTGTATGTATTTTTATATATATATGAATTTTGGCTACCCTTTTAGGGGGCACCTGACGTCAGGGAAGAGGCGACAGCAGCCAACGCAGCACCCAAGAATTTGGAATTCAGGCTGACTGAGGGTAACCTGCCAGCAAGATTACCCCAAATGTAATGACTGCAACAGTGAATACACTCTAACATCTACATTTATGGTAAGTGTACACAGCTGTACTTTTCCTGCTACTAAGACCCCATTTCATATGTTCAGAGCCTTAATCCTCTGCATTAACCTCTTCAGTCTCATCTTCTCCACTAGTATATTCCCAAAGCCTAGAAAATGGTTTCACACAAGTGTGGCTCAAGCACAGATTCTGGTAACTACAGACCAATTAGTCTCACTAGACTTGTATGTAAAGTTATGAAGTGTATTATCTCAAACCTCATTAATCTTAACATTGAGAATCTCTTAACCCTATATTTTCATCAATTTGACTTTGTCAAAAGTAGGCCCCCCTTCCTTAACCTTGTTAATCTCTTTGAAAAAGTCACTAAAGTAATGGATAGGATTTATGTAGTACCTACACCATATCTACACCTGACCAAGGCCTTTAATACTATTCCCCATGCAGATATTATCGATAGTTTTTAAATCTGAATATAAATCCATATGTTATGTGTGTGTATAGCTAACTGGTTGTCCAACAGAACTCTTGTGGTTAGAGTCACCGGTGCATCTTATGAAAGCAAAAATGATACTGGTAGTGTACTATAGGGCACAGTGCTGTGCAGTCTTCTGTTTGGAAATTGTTTCTTAGATCTTCAAGCTAACATTCCATGCCTGCCATTATTATGTAACTTTGTAAGAAACTGTAAATTGCATATTGCTGTTCATTTAACCTGACTCACATCTCGCTAAGTGTGAGTTAGACGGTGATGGGGACAGTAGTCTGAAACTAAATATGAAAGAATGTTGTATAGTTCATGCTAATAAACAAAACGTTTCCACATCATGGAAATATTTTGTTCTCCAGTCCTGATCTCCTACTGAACCAAAAAAAAAAAAACACAACTGATAGCTCCAACAAAACAAACTTCATGATCTTTTCAGTCAACAATACTGAAATTGAATTGGTTCAGCATACCAAACTATTAGGTGTCACAATTCATAGGTTCATAGGTGTGTACTAGGCTAATGGCCCTGTGGCCTTTGCAAGCAAGCCATAGGATTACCGTGGCATAGTGCCACCCGACCTTAGTTTCCAGTGCCTCTGTCGAGTAGAGCCACTGGTGTTACCCCCGGGGTGAATTTTCTGTTTCCCATCTGTTTCCCATCCACTCATCAAGATTTATCTTGAAGAGGGTCAGCGAGGTGCTCTGCTTGACATGTATGGGAAGTCTGTTCCATAGCATGGGCAGTCTCTGTGTTATGAATCTGCCCCTCCAGAATGTTCGGTTAATTGTGGTAATGAGGTTGAGGTCTCTGGAGCATGTGGTATGGAGGGATTGGGATTTCTTTAGATGTAGCATTTCTAACAGAGCTGGGTCAGACATGGCTTTGTAAGTCAAGCAGAGATCACCTCCAAGTACGCGATATGAGACAGAGAATAGTTGGAGTTTTTTGAGTATGTCCATATAGGACAAGTGTTTAAGGCCTAGGATCCTCTTTTTGAGGTAATTTTATGGCCTCTCCAGTTCTTGCAGGTGTCTAGTGAGGTACATGCCAAATGGGGCATTGTACTCAGTGATTGGCCTAATGAGGGAAGAGTAGAGGGAGACAAGGACCTCTTTCTTCCTGGATTCAAAACCCTTAGTAATGAGATGTGCCACATAGAAGGACTTTCTGACCACAGTTGCAAAGTGGTGATCAAAAGAGAGGTTGCTGTCAATCTGTGTTCCCAGATCTCTTATAACGTCTTCTGTGTTCAGTGGACTACCATCAATGTGGTAATTTATGGGAACTGGGTTTTTCCCAAAGGGGATGACGACACATTTTTGGCATTGAGCTTAAGGCCATGGTTCTGACACTAGTCGTTGGTCACAGTGAGGCCATTCTGTAGGATGTCACCATCAATTGGGGAGTTAATAATAGCTCCCAACTTGCAGTCGTCTGCAAACTTTGTCAGACAGAGTCCTTTCATGTTGGCGTTGACTTCAGAGAAGTAGATACCAAACAGGAGAGGACCCTGGACCGAACCCTGTGGGACTCTACTTGCGACTAATCGGCAGTCTGACTTGGAGTCAGCTATTTTCACACTGTGGGTTCTATCTGTGAGCCAGTTTGCAATCCATCTAGTGATATATAAGGGTTGATGCCAAGCTTAGTGAGTTTTGCTATGATTCCTGAGTGGGGAATGGTATCAGAAGCCTTGGCCAGATCAAGGTAGGCTGTATGAACCACCTTGCCTTCATCCACAGCTCTGATGACTGACTCAAAGACGGTGACTAAGTTGAGCAGGCATGATCTAGCCTTCACAAAACCAAACTGTGTGGGATCCAGAGTTTGGAGATTCCCTATATCCTTTTTTATTGGGTCCATGATGATGCGTTCCATAGCTTTGCATACCAGACTCGTTAGGCTAATGGGGCGATAGTTCCCAGGGTCTGTAGTCGCTCTTTCTTTGTGGAGGGAGAGATAACTATAGCAGTGTGCCATTCGGCAGGGACAAAGCCTGAGGTGAGGCTGTGATTGAACAGAGCACACAGGTGATGTGCCAGTTCACTCTGTAGTTCATGTAGAACACAACCGGAGATATTGTCAGGTCCCATAGAAGCTGTATTCTTGGCCTTGGACAGTGCTGTTTTAACCTGTGCAGCAGTAATACTGGGTGCCTAGCAATCTACTGGTATTGTGATTGGTCCTTTGGGGGGGGGGGGTAAAGTTGATTTGTTGTGTCGGCCAGTATACTGGCAATATGTTGGCTCGGTATAGGAGGCACCATTACGCAGTAGCTCAGAGCAAATCTGGGTTTTGCCAGGGAGA